>NC_141049.1:50175532-50433032 GCF_041138505.1 Cibotium barometz | reverse complement strand
CCTCCTGTAAATCCCCATTTAAGAATGCAACTTTGATGTCCACTTGATGCACTTTCCATCCTTTATGTGTAGCCAATGCAATCACTGATCTTATTGTAGTCATTTTCAAAGTACGAGCAAAAGTCTCCTCATAATCTATTCCCTTTTTCTGGGAGTAGCCTTTAGCCACAAGTCTTGCTTTGTACCTGTCAATAGTACCATCAGACTTTCTTTTGACTTTGTACACCCACTTTGTTCCAATGACATGCTTGCCTTTCGACAATTCCACAAGATCCCAAGTATCGTTCTTCATGATAGAAGAGATTTCATCTTGCATAGCTTGCACCCAATGCTCATTCTAATGTGCTTCTTCATAAGAAGAAGGCTCTTCTGAATCAAAGAGACCACCCATGGCTAATGCAGACTCCCCATGATGCATATTCAATGCATGGCTAGAACTAGCCCTTGTTCTACCTGTGAGTGGAGCTGCAAGTTTGCTTTCTTGCAAAGTTTTCAGCAACCATCTTGGCACCGACTTGGCTGTGTATATGGCTGTTTGCTCTTCCCTGACAAGATCTTCCACTTCTTCCATAGAAGGGGGCTGAATGGCTGGCTATTCTACATGAGGATTTTTTTGTGTAGGGGCTAGTTGACCTGAATCCCCCCTAATTGCTATGGGTAATAGTCCATCAAACATGTCCTGTATGTCGGTATGTCGGTATGTCCCTGACAAGATCTTCCACTTCTTCCATAGAAGGGGGCTGAATGGCTGGCTATTCTACATGAGGATTTTTTTGTGTAGGGGCTAGTTGACCTGAATCCCCCCTAATTGCTATGGGTAATAGTCCATCAAACATGTCCTGTATATTGGTATCATTACTTTTATACAAGCTATACATGGGTTGTACTGAATTTTCAACAAATACCACATCTCTATACTGACAAAAATCATGCGTGTTGTTGGATTATAAAGACGGTATCCTTTACTCTCATTGCTATAGCCCACAAAAATGCATTTCATTTCTTTATCATCTAGCTTTGTTCGGAGTTGTTCTGGCACATGTGCATATGGCAAACACCCAAATGTACACATATAATCCACCGTTAGCTTTAGGCTATACCAAACCTCAAATGGTGTTATGGTTTTCAAAGCTTTTGTTGGACACCTGTTCAACACATGAGTTGCACACATTATAGCTTCCATCCAAAAATTGTGAGGCAACTTTTGTGCTTTCACCATGCATCTTGCCATCTCCATGAGAGATCTATTTTTCCTCTCAGCCACACCATTCTAAAGGCGGTGTATAAGGCACAGTACGTTGGTGTTTCATGCCCTTTTGAAGCATATAATCCTTAAATGCATTTGACATGTATTCTCCACCTATATCTGAGCAGAATGTTTGGACTTTACATCCACACATATTTTTAGCCATTGCTACATAGTGTCGAAAGCATGTAAACACCTCTGCTTTCGCTTTCAAGGGGTAAACCTGGAGTAGTCATCAATGAATATGTCAAAATAAAGATGCCCCCCTATGGATGGTGTCCACACATTGGACCACATACATCACTATGTATGAGCTGTAATTTACTTTCAGCTGCTCTAACAGCTCCATCTTTGGGGAATGGTTTTCGTTGCATCTTGCCCAAAATACACCCCTCACATACATGTCTTGTTGGAGACTCAAGAGGCGACATATTATCAACCCTATGATGCTTCTACAAAAGCATCAAACTCGAAAAATTTACATGCCCAAAACGAGCATGCCATAGCTCTGCATCATGCATAGCAGGAGTGTGGGCAACCCATGTATTTTCATCATAAGTTTGCTTGTCATAGGTGTCCAGTTTATACAAGCCTTTGTATCAGGTTCCAGAAGTTACTATTTCATAACTCTTTGATGGGTCTTTTACCAAACACTTCCCATCTTCAAATTCAACCTTTAAACCTTGGTCATTTATGGATGAGACAGAGAGCAGATTTTTCTTTATCCTTGGAACATACAACACATTTTTTCTTACATATATTTGCACCATTGGTTGCAGTAAGTATGACATTACCAATTCCCTTTACTAGATACGTGGTATGATCTGCACATGATACAGTGCGGCCATTTGAAGCATAAACCAAGTGCTGAAATACATCTTTGCATGAAGTGATGTGGCTCGAAGCACCACTATCAAAATACCATGATACATCCTGTCTATCAGATGCACTGCAAGACATATCATTGTCTGAAGAACTTGGTGTGTCACTAGTGCATGTGACCAAAAAAGTGTACTCTTTCTGAATTACATTAGCTGATTGATGTGCTTTGTCATCAGAAGAGTCTGCTACTGCATTGCCTGCTTCGTTCCTTTTCTCTTTTGCAATCCACTTTCTACATTCACTGATGTAGTGTCCATGCTTATGGCAGTAGTGACATTTGCCCTTCTTTTTAGGCTTGTTTGCATCCCCTTTGTCAGACTTTTCACCACTAGAAGAGGGCTGTCCATGACCAGTCTTGCTAGAATGTTGTTCCCCATGCCTAAAGCTCTTTGCTTTACCCTTATCCTTGGCTGTAAATTCCTTCTCCACCACAGTTGCTAGATAAGTTTGCTCTTCCTGAAAGAGTAAACCCACGAGCTCTTCAAAAGTGACGCGATCACCACCTCCTCTCATAGAGAGGTTGAGAGAGGTGTGAAAGCCCAAGTAGGAAGGTGGTAAAGAATGAAGAGTGTTGGTGACCAGCTGTCTGTCTGGGATAACCTCATTAATGTTGAGCAACTGTTCCTGCAAATCTTTCACTTTGGTGAGATGATCTGCCATGTAGTCACCCTCATCCATAGAAAGAAGATCCAATTGCCTCTTCAAGTAGGCAACTCTTGCCTTGTTGTGTACCTGATACATTGCGTCCAATGTGTCCCATGCAAGCTTCGATGTCTTGCAAGAACGAATGTGTGGAATAATAGTCCTTTTCACTAAAAGGGCTATCAAGGACATGGCCTGTGTATCCCTAGAGTCCCGTCTCTTCTGCTCTTGTGTGGGAGCAGGTTCTACCTTAGGAGAACTTTGAGCACCTCCCCTTTGAGGTGTTGCTGGCTGTATCCAGTAAGTGGGCGTGTGTCATCACACCACCCACGATGCTCCAAAGCCCTTTGGCTACTAGCAGATTACAGATCATGAAACTCCAGAGGGAGTAGTTAGATCCATTCAACTTGTTCTCCAAGGTGAGCACACTAAATACATATGTAGCATTTTGAGCCATGTCAACAAAATATACGTGCAAGCAAACCAAACACCAATGTGCACTGCCAGGCAACCAAATGTCCTATGTAAATTTTTGCCTGCAAACTAAAGCAAGTGTAAACTTGCACCAAATTGTCCAATTACACACAATGTGTATACATATGCAACAAATCACAGCTGTAATGCCCAATTACATGCTCCAATCTGAAAAGCCCCAATTTTTATGCACTGTAATTGCTTTAATGTGCAGTTAATTGCCCAATTTTGACAAAAGCCCCAAATTTTTGCAAGCAAGGAGGCTTAATCTGCTGACTTTGAGGTTAATTTGAAAACCCCCCACCAAAATTTAAGCAAAGCAGCATGTTTAATTTGTCCAATTTGTCATCAAATTGAGAAATCCCCCAAATTATCTAAACCCTGTACCACCTACAATTTTCTAGTTTTCCTAGCAAAGGGGAATTTTGGCAAACCCCCAAAAGTTGCTGAACCTGTAGTAGAATGTCTACGAAGTTGTTTTTTTAAATCTCTGAAATAAAAGTACCTTATATGACTAGGGGCTAGGACTCTGAAGAAGCAGGCCACGTGGCGGGGGTCAGATGGCAAGTACGGGTACGGCACCGAGGGCGGTGAACAGGCTGTAGACCGATAGACCAGTGAGGAATGGACCACAGGTACACGCGTCAATCTGGAGCAGTGCACTGGACTGGAAGATAGGCGTGGCCTGAGCTATATACGCGCTCGAGGAGGGAGTGGAGCTGCAGGTACACGCATCTGGAACCACAGGCACGAATGGAACCGTGCAGACGGGGTGGCCAAAGCAGGGCACGATGGAAGCGATGAAGATGCACCTAGAGCGGTGCAGCCAGGGTGCAGGACGGAGGCACAATCCGTCATAGTAAAGTTGGCGGTGCGTGTAGGCAGAGGTGCGCTAGTCGACGAAAATAGATAATCGACAAAATTTCGCAGCAGCGGAACCTGCTATGCTGGCAGATCTCGAAGATAGAATTCCACAGGCAGCCCCTAGCTCTGATACCAATTGTTGGTGTTGGACTCACACACTCAGAAACCTGCACATTAGGGTTAGGTGCAGGAAGAAGAAGCTCACACAGAAATGAGAGAGAGAGAGAGAGAGAGAGAGAGAGAGCGCCAAAAGTGTGGTAGCCACAAAATGCAAGTCAACCCTTCCATGTGTGTCACATCCATATAATATAGAAGTACAAAATATTATATAGATAGTGTCCTTTCACACTTGATATCTAAGGGGAAAAACCACATGGAAAAAGGTGCCCTTGGTTAAGCTGTGTTCACACATAGCACTACCATAAGTGAGCATATGCCTACACATATAAATTTATTTGTATTTTTAAACACACATATATATGTAAGTATAGGTTTATGGGCTAATATATATTTGCGTGTGTGTTTGTGTGTGTACTCACAGCAGTAGTACTTCCAAAATGGGCAAGAAATCTAAGGGACCAAACTCAAGCCTAGCATGTAAGGAAGTCCAGCAAGAAAATTGACCTAAAGAAGAAACTTTGCTCAATGCAATGGCCTACCATGGTAAGCCTAAAAAGAGATGTGCTCATTGTTAATGGCCTACCATGGTAAGCCTAAAAAGAGATGTGCTCATTGTTAATCCATGAGTTGATTTCTTCTTATAAACTAATTCAAACCATTTACTCCCCCCACCCCCTCCCCCCTAGCATCACACCTATGTTCTTCTTTGAGGTCCTTCCTAAAATAAGGATACAAGAATTATTTTACTTTGGAAGCAGAAAAACTTAGATTGTATAGTAAGAGAGCTTTTAGGAAATGAGTTCATTTGAGGTTGATTGAATGGTTCCTTTGAGAATGGGGAGGCTCTAGATCATGATACGTGCCCCGTCTACTAGCTAGATTCAATCTCTTGTTTATTGGACCCCATATACTAGCTAGATTTAATCTCTTATTACTAATGCAAACAAGGTTGATTCCTCATTTTTTAAAAATCATTTCTACCTTTGGTGGGATAACATATCTCTCTTGTTCCTCATGCCTTAACTCATGTTCAATCTATATATTTTGTTATGGAGAGGCTAGTGAGAGATTATGTTTTGGGTTGCATTGGATAGAGGTCAAATCTCTTTTTTGTGTGTGTAATAGTTAATGCATTAAATATTTAGTTGAGAGACACAATTGAAGTCTCATCCCTTAAAGTAAAAGTCCTATGGATCGTATATGATCCATTGGATTAAGTGAGACTTTTGAAGGCACTTTCTAGCTCTATTTTGTTTGTGTGTGTGCATTACGTGCGTGCAAGGTGTCTATGATGGCACATTTAACTATGATGGAACATTTAATCCATTGGTTTAAATAAGATATTTAAAAGTACTTTTTAGCTATGTTGTGTGTCTGTGTGCATGCACACGATGTGCGTGTACCTATACATGTGCATGTGCATGTGTGTGCATGCACACGATGTGCGTGTACCTATACATGTGCATGTGCATGCACATGCACGTGTGCATTCGCATGTGCATACATGTGCTCATGTGCACGTGCACATGTGTGCATGATGCATGTGCATGTGTATATGTGTGTGCACCTATGCATATGTACACCCTGTAAGTGTGTGTACATGCATAAAGGTGCATGTGTTTTTGCCTTGACGTAGTACCATGCAAATAGCACCATAACCAAAGAGGGCCAAGAGCTCTAGTCACCACCCAGCCATAGAAGAGAATGTGGATAACACCACACTCCCAGGCACTTATGGGTGGGCTTGCCCAGTTATAAGCCTGCCCAAGCTGCTCGAGTGCTTTGACTTGGGTGCCCTCAACCCTAGACCCTTGATGCACCTTCCGTCCGCACTCCGGCATACTACGGACTCCGTATCCGCCGATTGAGCTCCCACGTGTTGCTACAAGCTACGTGACATTACCTTCCCCCTCCCCCTCCCTTCGAAAGAGTTTTCGTCTGCGAAAACAAACTGGGCAAAGTTGTTGGTAAGTATATATAGTTGTTGATAGTTGTTGATAAGTATATATAGTTGTTCTCACTTTGAGACCTTTTCTAAGCTATCCTTCTGCTTAATAGTTTCTCAACAGTACACAATACACCTCGTGTTCCGATCTTTGAACCTAAGAATTCTCCTTAGTTCATGTGGAAGTGCGGTAACTCCAAGGACTCAACTACAACTTTAAGATAAACTACGTTGTCTTGGTGATACATTGTTTTCACATGCCACTGACATGAAAAACTAGGTGTACTCAATTGCTCTCCAGCAACTCAAGTTTACAGACTACGCTAGCAACTATTTGTAGACTACGCTACCATGCTATACTGTCGGCTTGTTGACTCTTCTCCTTGCATAGCTCTATGGCCATATGAGATATAGACTAGAGTCCATAAAACAATGTAAACGGAGTAAATCTAGTCATGAACAGCAAAAAACAGATTCCAAAGGTGAGAGGTACTCCTCTACACTAGATTATTCATCTATGCACAAGCATATGCTCTAGAACCTCATTGGGTTTTTAGTTTAACCGCCATCAATCTATGGATAGTTGACCTCACTCTTTTTTAGAATTATATTTAACCTTTGAAGGTTTTCCTTCAAAGATGACTACCAAACTTTATATCTCTACCTAATACTATATCTACAGGTAGGCCATATAGTTTGTAGAGATGTTTGATAAAGAGCCTTTTAAACTTAGATGTTTTCACGTCTTATTACTTGGAAGAAACTTCTCAACCTATTTAGTCTTCCCTTCAAGAAGAGTTTTCGTCTACGGAAACGTTTCAAAAATTGTAAACAAGCGTTTGTGTGTAGACCATATGGTCATCTACGCCTCTAACTTCCCTTAAGTACTACGCCACGAAAAGCAAGACACACAGCACATATTTTCCTTAAGTAGTATGACCAAGGAGTTATGCAACACTCGTGTTTTATCTGGAACACCAAACCATAGTTGCCACTTGCAACTATGAAGGATGTCAATAAAACACAAATTTCTACTAAGGCATCGAATAACATCATACCTTTAGTATATGTCAGAAGTTCTCAAATCCTCAAGAACTTCATAATAATGAATGTGCTCCGACAGTCAAGGAATTCCTTTGCATGTCCTATGACATCAAAGATGTTTTCCTCTTGTGGTTAGAAACCACATGGAGTTTAATTCAACAAATTTGCGCAACTGCTATAAGTGTTTAGCAAATTGTTCTATAATGTGGTAAAGCTCAATCGACCTTACACATGGTTTAAGGAAGCTAGACTCATTCCGAGAACAATTTACACATCTTACAACAAAGATGATTTCCACATAGACAGTGTCTATGCACTACTAGAAAGTCAAGAGTAACATGAACCAATAAGTGTACCACTCCTAGCCCACGAGTAGATACATGCCTATTCACATGTCTACTCCTACAACCACTTTGGTTGCTTAGCAGTACATATCTATGTCTCTACGGCCAACCATGTCTCTAAGGACATGTTTATGGGATATCCATGGTCACATCCAAAAGCTAATAGCACTCGCCAGATGCACCTCTAGAAGTGTAGTCTCACTGGAAACCTGTACTATGTGAAATAATATCATAAACCATTTCAATTATGGGAAATGATTTACTATAAAGAAATAAACAAGAAATTATTTATCGCTTACCCAGGCTGTATATACAACACACCTTACACTGATAGACAAACAAAATCAATCTCTGTACTTCGAGACTGATTTGACATGAATAAGACAACATCCAATTTGTGTTCAATATTAATACAAAGTTTCCCCAACCATTACAGTGGCAATGCACTACCTACCCATATAGGTGGCAATACACTACCCAACTGTAATCAATGACAACAAAAATTAATGGGTCCTGCGTAAGTTCCTACAATCCATTCAGTGGAGGGGTATGGGCTGGGATTGGATGCTTGGTGATTGTTGTGCGGAGGACCGGCGGAGAGAAGGAAGCGGATAGTAAGAGAAATGAGTGCATTTGAGGTTGATCGAAGGGTTCCTTTGAGAATGGGGAGGCTCTATCATGATACTTGCCCCCTATAATAGCTAGATTGAATCTCTTGTGTACTGCCCCCCCCATATAGGAGCTAGATTTAATCTCTCGTTTTACTAATGCAAAGGTGGATTCCTCATTCCTCATTTTTTAAAAGTCATTTCAACATTTGGTGAGATAAAATCCTCTATCTTCTCCTTGATGTTCTAACTCATGTTCCATCTATGTCCTTTGTTATGGGGAGACTAGTGTGAGAGATTATATTTTGGGGTGCCAACAATACCAATGAAAAATCTCCTTGTGTGTGTGTCTTGGGAAACTTGCAAGAGATTATTTTTTGGGGGTGGCAACGATCCCAATGGTCACATGGATAGGGGTCAATCTGCTTGTGTGCATGTGTGTGTGTGTGTGTGTGTGTGTCCATTAGCAATGTACATTTCCAGTCCAAAGGCTGGCTCCCCAACACCTGATTAAAGCTTTGAGCAACTCAGCAAAGTCTAGAACCTTCCTCCTTTTACTGAGACCGCTAGGAGTTCGCAAATGTGGTGTTTTCTAAACCCTAGTAGAGGTATCTTTCGCACCAGTGCTGGTGCTGAAATTTGAAGCCTTCACAAGGCATCAAAGCCCGTCAAACCTTCTACAAAAGGCCTCTTAGATAATAGGGTTGCAAAAGAAGGCCACAAAATTTTTGTTTGGGGGGGTAAATTTCTCTAAATTTTAGACATAAAACATATATTTATATATATTGAAGGTTAACATAATTTATGGCTTAGGTCCGTCAAATTTCAGCCCTTAAATTTCTCATTGTTGTGAAGTGGGTGGCATTTATTGTAAAACAAGGAGGGGCAATTGGTTGGCCCCAATTCTGAAGGCAACTAGGATCACTCAATGAAAATGAACTAGTACACAACAACGCTGTCTTGTTCAAAGGAGCCAGTGAGTGAGCTGCGTGTAGGCTAAGTCGTATCTAAACTTGATGAGCAATTGAAACCGGTCCCTCTCTCAGAACCAAGTCATACCTAAACTTGATGTGCTACCGAGGAATTGAAATCTTCAATTGAGTTCCAGCTTCCCATCGAGCTTCGAAATCCCAAGTCTTTCACCCACCATCGACGAACACACCAACCAAATCAACGTCGTCGAATATTTTTTTTAAATACAAGGTGTTATATATAGCCCCAAAAGGTGAGAGTGATGAGGAGACGTGTCACCCACTCCTCCAAAAAAATGTTTTTTCTACCACGGCAATGCATAGGCTTTTAACCGGGATTCGGACTTGAAAATCACTAGAAATTGTACAAATGCTGGCATTTATAACTAAAATCTGCAAAAACCTTTAAAATTAAAGACTGTCAAATTTTAACCGGGATTTCTAAATTCCAACTGGGAAAATTACACTACGAACCGTGTTATGTGAGCACTAGTGTCATCGACGGCCACCAGCGCACACATGTGCACTGGTTCTCTTACCAATGCACTAAGTGCTACCGGACCCAACAACTTTGCTAAAGCACTCGAACACCTTATTGACTCAGCTATGCTTAGGTGGTCAAAATCTAGCCTAATGTAATACGGATTTCAAAAAACAACAAAAAATCATTGATTTGCCACATTGAAAGCACAAATTTCAAGAACAAGCCATGGGTTCTCGAATCACTATCACCTCCTCAGATTTTAAAGTCCTAAACTATTGGCCATTAATTTTCAAGAACAAGCCATGGGGTGTCGACAATATTTTTTTAACAAGTTGTTGACCTTTTTTTTTAATAATGCGAGTTTTATATTAATGAAAGAAAGAAAAATACATCAGTGCCGAAAGGCAAGGGAGCATTAAACCACACCTATACAATGTTTCTAGACAGGATTATAACTAATGCCGGGTTACATTTCTCGGATTTAATTGCCAACTAATGCGCTGCAGGAATGGGAGCTTTAGATATGGCCTTCACGAATTTTGGTAAGTTGTTGAACTTATATATAGCCTAAAAGGTAAGAGTGAGCCCCGACCGGCAATGCGCATGGGTGGGTGCATAGCCATTAATCTCAAGGGCCACCAAGGCAAGCAAAAAATCTAGCCTAATCTAATACGTATTAAAAGGGAAAAAAATAAAAAATCATTGGGACCCGCTAAATTGTAATTTACCATGTTGAAAGCAAAAATTTCAAGAATAAGCCATGGGTTCACGAATCACTATCACCTCCTCAGATTTTAAAGTCCTAAAATCTTAGCCATTAACTATCAAGAATAAGCCATGGGATGTTGACAAATATTTTTTAACAAGATGTTGACTTGCCCTTCAAAGTTGATGGCATCAAGAAAAAATTGAATGCTGTTTACAATTTTAGTGTAATTTTTGACATGTTTAAAGAAATTTTCCAAGTTTTTAACTGTCGAAATGCCCAAAAATGAGCATAACGACCATAAAAAAACAAGCTTGCCTAAAAGGTAAGAGTGAGGAGATGTGTCACTGATCAACAAAGTGCACAAGTGGGTGCATAGCCATTAATTTTGAGGGCCATTGCCAAAAATCTAGCCTAATCTTATACATATCAAAGACAAAAATCTTTGGGCCCATCAATTGCAATTTGCCATATTGAAAACACAAATTTCAAGGACAAGGCATGGGTTCACAAATCACTATCCCCTCAGATTTTAAAGTCCTAAAATTTTAGCCATTAATTTTCAAGAACAACAAACAAGCCATGGGTTCACTATCACCTCCTTAGATTTTAAAGTCCTAGAATATTAGCCATGGGTTCACTATCACCTCCTTAGATTTTAAAGTGCTAGAATATTAGCCATTAATTTCAAGACAAGATTAAAAAATTAGCCCATATTTTTTAACATATCCAATGAAAAAACTCATGCAAAGAAGGCTGATTCCTCTTTTCTTCTAAATCATTTTTACCTTTGGTGGGATAAAATATATTTCTTCTCCCTCATGCTTTGATGTGTGTTCCATTTATTTCCTTTGTTATGGGGAGACTAGTGAGATATTATATTTTTGGGTTGACAACAATCCTAATGGTTACATGGATAGGGGTCAAATGTCCCTATGTGTGTGTGTGTGTGTGTGTGTGTGTGTGTGTGCATGTTAGGAAACTAGCAAGATAATATTTTTTATCACATTGGCAATAATCCCAATGGTCACATGGATACGACTAAAATCGCCTTATGTGTGTGTGTGTGTGTAACAGTTAATGCATCAAATATTTAGTTGAGAGATGCAATAATTGAAGTCTCAAAGTCCTATTGGATCTTATGTGATCCATTAGTTTAACTAAGACTTTTTAAGACACTTTTTAACTTTATTTATGTGTGTGCATGTGCGTGCACATGTGTGTGTGTGCGTGCATGTGCATGTGCATGTGCATGTGTGTGTGTGTGTGCATGTGCATGTGCATGTGCATGTGTGTGTGTGCATGCATGTGCATGTGCATGTGTGTGTGTGTGTGTGTGTGCGTGCATGTGCATGTGTGTGCGTGCGTGCATGTGCATGTGCACATGCGAACATGCATGTGTGTGTGTGTGTGCGTGCATGTGCATGTGCATGTGCACATGCGAACATGCATGTGTGCCTATGCATGCTCACACATGCACATGTACATGTACATGTGCACATGTGTGTAATTTCGTGCGCATGCGCATGTTCGTGTGCATGTGTGTGTGTGTGCACCTCTGTGCATGTGTGTGCGTGTGCGTGTGCATGTTTGTGTGTTTGTGTGTTTGTGTGTTTGTGTGTTTGTGTGTGTGTGTACATGCATAGAAAGAAGTTCATGCACTTTTACTCATACTTGGTACCAAACAAATGGCAACACAAGACATTTGCTACAATACCCTTGATGCTCCTTTTTATAGCTTCAAGCTTGAATCTTTCATAATCTAGATTGTCTAAATGTTTTTCTTTTAACTCCTTTTAAATAGTTAAAAAAAGATCCAAAATGGATAGTAGGAGTTTTTTGATGTACTATTAGTATCGTATAAGTACCGATGTGATGTGATCTGAAATATGAAGGTCATTCTCATGATGTAAGTATCATTTAATGCCCTCAAGAAATATTTAAAAATATTACATGATTGTACTAGTGTCAAAGTTCAGAGGTGATATACTACTACCAAATGTCAAAGTCATTCTTAGAATGTAAGTTTGATTTAATACCCTTTGGGTAGTATTGAAGAATTTCTACAAGTGTGCTACATTCTCACTAGTGGTAGGTATCTAAGCCACTTCTTACATGAAACAAGGTAGCCTTTTGTTGTTAAGCATATCAACTCAGACCAATATGCACCTTTTATGTTCATCCAACTTTAATAATGGCATCATGGAGACTAATTATTATTTGACCATGCACATAATGGTGGGTGCATATAGCCATTACTTTTAAGCAAGCCAAAAATCTAGCCTGATTTTTTTTTTTAAATTTTCCTAGTCTACACTCACACACACGTGCATGAGTTCTCTCCCTATGCTCTTACAAGGTGACGCCCCCACACTAGTGCACTAAGTGGTATCGAACTCAACATCCTGGCTAGAGCACTCGAGCACTTTATCGACTCAGCTACGCTCAGGTGGTCAAAATCTAGCCTAATCTAATACATATTTAACAAACAACAAAAAATCATTAGGGCCCATCAATTGTAATTTGCCACATTAAAAGCACAAGTTTCAAGAACAAGACACACGTTCATGTATCACTATCTCCTCGGATTTTAAAGTCCCAAAATCTTGGCCATTAATTTTCAAGAACAAGCTATGGGGCGTCAATAATATTTCTTAACATGTTGTTGAACTTATATATACCCTAAAAGGTAAGAGTGAGGAGACGTGTCACCAATCGGCAATGCACATGGGTTGGTGCATAGCCATTAATCTCAAGGGCCACCAAGGTAAGCCAAAAATCTAACCTATATCTAATATGTATTAAAAAGAAAAAAATCATTGGGGCCCATCGATTGCAATTTGGCACATTAAAAGCAAAATTTTCAAGAATAAGCCATGGGTTCACAAATCACTATCACCACCTCAGAAGTCTTAAAATCTTAGCAATGAATTTCAAGAACAAGCCATTTTTAACAAGATGTTGACCTTATATATATACTAAAAGTAGGGTTGCCTTTTAACATGCTAACCCTAGCCTTCAAAATTGACGGCATCAAGAAAAAATTGAACGTTGTTTACAATTTTAATGTAAATTATGATAGGTTATAAGAAAAATTTTGAGTTTTTTCTTGTCAAACGCCCAAAAACGAGCATGGGTGGCCACTGTCAAAAAACAAGACTGCTTAAAAGGTAAGAGTGAGGAGATGTGTCATTGACTGACAGCATGCACAAGTGGGTGCATCGCCATTAATCTCAAGGGCCACCAAGGTAAGTAAAAAATCTAGTCTAATATAATACATATCAAAAAGAAAAACCATTGGGACATCAATTGCAATTTGCCACATTAAAAGCACAAATTTCAAGAATAAGCTGTAGGTTCACAAATCACTATCCCCTCCTCAGATTTTAAAGTCCTAAAATATTAGCTATTACTTTTTAAGAATGGGTACATGGATAGGGGTCAAATGTCCATGTGTGTGTGTGTGTGTGTGTGTGTGTGTGTGTGTGTGTGTGTTGGGAAACTAGAAACAAGAGATTATTTTTTACACATGCATGCGCGTGTGTGTGTTGGGAAACTAGCAATAAAGAGATTATTTTTTATGGAGGTTACAATAATACCAATGGTCACATGGATAGGGCTCAAATCTTGTATTTGTGTGTATGTGTGCATGTGCATGCAAGCATGTGTGTGTGTAATGGTTAATGCATCAAATATTTAGTTGAGAGATAGAATAATTGAAGTCTCATTCCTTAAAGTTGAATTCCTATTGGATCTTATGTGATCTCTTAGTTTAACTAAAACTTTTTAAGACATGCTTTAGCTCTATTTGTGTGTGTGTGTGTGTGTGTGTGCACGTGTGCACGTGTGCATGCGTGTGTTTGCATGCTTGCATCTGCATGTGCAAGCATACATGTTCATGTTGTGAGAGGAGTCTAGAGCCGAGTTCAAACATGATGAATAGATAAACGAAATGTATATATGATAATGTGTAGAAGATCCTTGGTGGAAAAAGTGATGTGTGGCAGCCAAGTGGATATGCGCAGGTGCGAAAGAAAAAGGAAAGAGCATGGGCAATCAATGGAAGTGGGCAGCACAACTTTTTGGAAGAAAACAAGGCGACGGTGGGTTGAAGAGGGGGATTTTCAGAAGTTTTTGAGAGGAGAGAGAGTGGAGGGTCTAAAAAGAGGAGGTTATCTACAGGTGGGAGGTCTTACAGATCTTGAAGGTTGCAGAGTGGAATTGGTTGAGTCAGAGCGCAGAGGGTGTGCTGAGAACCAGAGAATTAGCTAGGAAGTTGTTGTTGTGGCATCTCTCTTAGAAACTTGGCTCAGTCTGATATCTGCTCAGCTATAGCTTACTATCTACCATATGAAGCCTGGTTTGTAGGAGTTTGAGAAATACATATTGTTTGTTGCAATGGATTTAGTGAGGTTTGAGGTCATGAGTGTGAAGACGATTTAATGAAGAATTGTTGTTGGAGTCTATCTGTAGAGGATCCCAAAGTGTTTGGTGTTTTCTTCTCATATGTTTTGACCTAGGTCTCAGGGATGTTGAGACATTGATGTGTTTTTATCTATTTGATGAAGTCAAAGAGTTTGGATTGTATGTGTTATGAATTGATTGAAAGTCTTTTTGATTTGATGTTTTGGTGGTGGTGAATGAGTTGATTTGATAGAGTCCACGGAGATGGAACACTTGTGTGTGTCAGTCTGATGTCTGGGGAGCTGGTGGTGAGTCAGAGATGACTCAGTCAACATTAGATGAGAAGATACAGAGTCAGATAGAGTTAGCAGAGCATTAAGTATAGTTAGCTGAAGGTGTAGAGGGCTAGGATAGGTTTATCTGAGTTGAAGGGAAGTGGCTTTGATTCAGGTCTGATTGTCCACAGGACTATTAGTAGTTAGACAAACGGGTTGGTGGGCTCAATGGTCATCCAAAGTCATCTGTGAGGCAATCAACTGAGTGTCTATAGGGTGTATCCTTGCTAGGTTTGAGTGTTCTGAGTATCTAAGAGTGTCAGGACATATAGAAGAGGAAGTCTGATCCAATTGAGTCAGCTGAGTCAGTTTGGTTAGAACAGTCAGATTAGAGTTAGTTGTAGTCAGGAGAGTTTTTAGTGTGATGTCTCTTTGAAATTAGAGCATCCTGAGAATTTAGGGAAAGTCAGAGGACATGTGAGAGAAAATTTTTGATTTAGTTGAGATAGCTGAATCAGTTGGGTTTGTTTCAATCAATTGAGTCAGTATCCGCCAAGTTCGGTCAGACATGTGTCAGGTAGAAGGTCAGTAAAGGGTTGTAAAAGTATTAAGTGAGGTCGGTGGATTGTGGGTTTGAGGTTAGCTGATATTGGAGGATAATAAAAGAACTAGGGGGCTCATATTGGACTAGGGTTAGCGTTAGCCTTCTAAATCAATTTACAGTCAGGTGTTTGTCAGTTGGGAAGGATTCAGGTCAACAGACTGTCATAGAGGAGGTCAGGTGAGCAGTTAGGAGTGAAGATCAGAGCTATTAGAGGTTAGATCAGACTTGGGAGGACAACTGGAGGAGTTAACTGAGCTGCATTGGAGGGTGTTGAGGAGTTCAATTATGTCAGCTAAAGGGATGAGGATAGGAGAAGAGTTGATTGGTGCCCTTGGAGCTGAGATTTTAGAGTCCCATGATTCTGATCCCTTTACTATTTCTTCTTGTGTGTCTGCTATGATGGTGTTATAGAGGCTATCACACCTGGCATGCTTTGGTGCCCCCACTAAGGATCATAAGGTTCTTATTTAGGGTTTTGGCCAATAGATTGGAATCCACTTGTTGATCAACTCGAGACCGATGGTTGTAATTACGTCTCGGGGGGTTCACCTCAAAAAATGTTAGTGTACCACGTGAGTTAAACAGGAGGGGTTTTCTAATTAGATACATTGAGAAAAATCAACACGATTACATTAACAGGAGGGGTTTTTTAATTCAACTTTAGAAAAAAATCATTTAGTTCATAAGTAAAGAGGGGTTGTTTTATTAGGGGAAATTTTTTAGTTAAGGGGTTTTTTTAATACCTCTTGAACGCACATGATACCTAGGGTTTTCTAGTAGTGCACCCCCCGAGATGTACGTATGATGTTTTTAGAGGTGATTTCACTCAATTCCTAAAGGAGAGTTGAGTTGGCAGCTTTGAGGAACAATAGGGATGATGATGCATATAAAGCTCGAATGATAGGGTTACTTTTGGAAGGCGCGGCCAGTGATGGTATGAAGATGTGTTAATCAAAGATCTGAGGGGTAATTGGGAACACTTGAGAAATGCATTAAGAAGATAGTACAGGAGGATTAATAATCCAAAGGACCTTTGGAAGAAACTTAGTAGACTGTACCAAAGGAGAAGAAGAAGAGATTATTGCCTTTGTTAACAGGTTTGAAGGGGTCTGGAGAAGAATTATGAGGGTATTTAGGGAAAAATCAAATACCAAATAATTTCTTAAAAAATGGATAGATTTATAGGGTTGTTACATGGGGAACTGACACCTATGATGAGGCAGTTAGGTTGGCATTGGAACAATGGAAGAAAAAGGTGCGGAAATAGGAGCTAGCTTAGAAAGAAAGGGAGATAGGCTTGTCAATTAGATATGATCATGGAATGTGTGGACATATGGTGGGGCCTTTGCCTATTGATGTTCATGTAGAAAGAGACCATCATGTCAAGATTCCAAGGGCTGTTGAGTCAGATAGAGGTCAAGATGGTCTGTATCACAAGATTCAGAGATTGACTGAAGAGATTGGTAATCTTAATCTTGCTATGCAAGTTATTCACAATCAGGTACGAAGACAACATGGAGAGAAACCACAAAGGAATCAGATGGAGCACTTCCAATGTTACAACTGTGGGGAGAGGGGCCATATAGCTCCGCAATGTCCTCAGCCAAGGCGAGAGCCAGGATGTGTGTACTCAATCATTCAAAGGTCAGAAGGTAATAGAGGAGTCGGCAATAGGGAAGTAAAGAGATCAAAGTCAAAATGTGCTGATAAGGAAACAAGGGACAAGAAGAAAAGAGAAAAAGGGAATCAGCCATGGAGAAGCCGGAATCTAGCAAGCAAGCAAGGAAGAGCTGGAGCTAGAAGGAGAAAGATTGGTATGGATGATTTTTAGCTGTGTTGGTGGCTGAGGGGGAGTCTCCTTATAATCTTTTGTCAGATGGAAACATAAGAAGGCAGATATTGAAAATATGTAGGGGGAAGAGAGCTTGAGCTCTTGCAAGCACACACACACTCACACAAACCCTAGAAGAGAACACACAAGGTGAGAGGCTAAAAATTCTTCTTCTTCTTCACACAAAAAAGAGGTCTACAAAATAAGATAAAGTGACTAACACACATAATAGAGTATATATAAGCGGTCCATAATGTGAACACGCTAAGATGAGTGGGTAGATGTGGACTAGTCGGTGTAGTCCAGTTATACAATCTCTGGCGAAGATATGTCGGTGCCATCTACCAAACCCGCCAGTGATGTAAATGTTGAACGGTCATGCAGGTGCCTCGTGAGTGTCAGCTCATGTTGAGTTGACATCTCAACACTCCCCCTCAAGCTCAACTCCAACTCATGAAATCCAAACATATCTCGAAATCTGCGGAGCTTCTCAGCTCCCAAGGCCTTCGTGAAGATGTCAGCGACCTAATCCTCTGTGTTGACGTAGGCCAAGTCGATGTCGCCTGCCAAGACTCTCTCCCTGATGAAGTGGTAATGTATCTCAATGTGTTTTGTCCATGCATGGAAATCTAGATTCCTAGCCAACTGTATACTGCTAAGATTGTCACAATATATGACAATCTTTCTCTCGACATGCACCCCAAATCAACAAAAGTAGCTTACGTAACCAAGCTACCTCACACGCTGCTATCGCAGCTCCTCTGTACTTTGCCTCTGTGCTCGACAAGGCAACTGTGGGCTGCTTCTTACTACTCCATGTCATAACAACACTCTCCAATGAAAACATAAATCCACTCGTAGATCTCCTGTCTGAGAGATGCTACCTGGCCAATCTTCATTTGTGTACCCATATAGCTCCAATGGTACACCTGCTACATAAAACAATGCATAATCAATAGTGGCCCTCAAGTACCGAAGTGTGCGTCGCACAATGTCAAGATGTGGTTTGCACGGAACCTACATAGCTCTCTAAGCTAACAATGTAACTCAAATTCGGCATGATGATGGTGACATAGATCGAACTCCCCACAATCTTCCTGTACTACATAGTGGGATCCTCCAACACATAACCTGTACCACTAAGCTTGCCATTTTGATCTAATGGCACCGAGATTGGCTTACAATCAGCCATCCCATACTTGGACAACATGTCCAATGCATACTGTCTCTGTGACAGCCAAATATCCTTAGGAGTGCGAATGACCTCAATTACCAAAAAGTAGCGTAGGTCTCCCAAATCCTTCATCTCAAACTTACTTTTGAGAAGACTTTTCACATGCTCAACCTTATCCAAGTTGTTGTCACCCCCCAACAATAAGATCATCTACATATATGGTGATGATCACAATACCCTTATCACTCTTGCGCACATACAATCTACATCGGCCATATGAAAACCAATAGTGACAAGATACTCAGCAATCTTGTCATGCCATGCTCATGGAGCTTGCTTCAGCACATACAAAGCCTTATGAAGGTTACATACATACTTTAGGTGACTTGTATCCTCAAAACCTGGTGGATGATCCATATACACCTCTTCTGGCAAGTCACCATGCAAGAACACATTTTTTACATCCATCTGATGTAAAAACTAGCCTTTAGCTACAGCCACCATAATCACAACTCTCACAGTTGCCATTTTTGCAAAAGGGGCAAATGTCTCCTCATAATCAATCCCATGTGTCTATGCATATCCTTTGGCTACCAATCTAGCCTTGTACATGTTTATGCTACCATCACTGCTATGTTTCACCTTATACACCCAATTACAGCTAATAGATTTGTGCCTTCAGGAAATGGCACCAAATCCCAAGTCTCATTTCCATACAATGCATCCATCTCCTCATTCATAGCTTTCTCCCAACACACATTTCCAGTAGTCTCATCAAAACATGTGGGTTCTACAACGTGCACACCTTTTGCCATATAAGCATAGTGATGTGCCACATAACTAACAAGAATGTTAGGGAGAGGGAGAGCTTCAAACCCTAACAAGCAAACACACACACACAAGAGAGAGCAAGATACAAGAGAGAGATGGATGGCTGAATTTTCTCTACTCAACCAACATAACATAAAAGATAAGAGTACACACTGTATGGGTTAGTACTCCACTACTACAACATACAAGGGTCGGTCTATAATGTGAACCCAACTAAATGAGCTAGCGCTATAACTATGCTAGTCTCTAGTAATCCAAATGGCTGTTACAGAGCCTATCATTCCACTGGCCGCATATTACCCATAATCTCACCAACCATGACAGTGGTGTAGATGCGGAAGCTATCACCGAGGCAGGTCATCAGTGTCCGCCGTAGTACAGTTGAGATTGATATCTCAACACTCCCCCTCGAGCTCAACTCCACACACTCCTACACTCCAAGCAAGCTCCTAAACCTGTGGAGCTTCTCTGTGCCCAATGCCTTCATGAAGATGTCAGCCAATTGATCCTCTGTGCTGACATATACTAGATCTACATCTCCTGCTAAAACCTTCTCCCTCACAAAGTGATAATGCACCTCAATGTGCTTTGTTCTAACATGATATACTAGATTACTGGCCATCTATATGTTGCTCATGTTGTTATAGTATATGACAACTGCCCTATCCATGGACTCTCCCATGTCACCAAGTAGATTCTGAAACCAAGCTACCTCACATACTGCCATAGCAACACCCCTGTACTCTGCTTCTGTACTTGACAAGGCAACTGTTGGCTGCTTCTTACTGCTTCAACTCACAGTAGCACTCCTAAATGAGAACATAAAACCACTGGTAGATCTCCTGTCTACAATACTACCAGCCCAATCAGCATCTGTGTACCCATGCAGCTGTATCTCTGTACCAGCCTCAAAGAAAAGTCCATAATCAGCTGTGGACTTTATGTACCTGAGAATCCGTCTAGCCGAAAAGTCCATAATCAACTGTGGACTTTATGTACCTGAGAATCCGTCTAGCCACATCCAAGTGTGGCTTCCTAGGGGCTTTCATAAACTGACTCACAAGTCCAACAACATAGCTCAAGTTTGGCCTCAAAATTTTCATGTAGATCAAACTACCCACTATGCGCCTGTAGGTAGTGGGGTCCTCCAAAAGCTCACCTGTATCTGCATGGAAAGCTTTGTGTTCTGCTCCAATGGCACCAAAATAGGCTTACAGCCTGTCATACCATACTTGGACAACATGTCCAAGCCATACTGCCTCTGCATAGCAAACTTCCATGAGGTTATCTCACCACCTCTATGCCCAAGGAATATCGCAGCTCACCCAAATCCTTCATCTCAAACTTCTGCTTCAAAAGCATCCTGACATCTTGTATGCCTGCATCACTATCACCAGTGATAATCAAGTCATCCACATAGATGACTAATAGCATGATCCCTCTGTCTTTTTCACTTAGTACAGTGAAAAATCTACATTGGATATCTAAAATCCAATGGTAACAAGATACTCCCCAATTGTGTTTGACCATGCTTTGGGTTCCTGCTTCAAGCTATACAAGGCTTTGCGTAACTTACACACAAAATCTGGATGTGCATCACTCTCATAACTTGGTGGCTACATCATGTACACTTCTTCTTGCAAATCACCATGCAAGAAAGCATTCTTTACATCCATTTGATGTAAAGACCAACCTTCGCTACAGCCATAGCAATGACAGCTCTCACGGTTGCCATTCTTGCAACTAGGCTGAATGTCTCCTCATAGTCTATGCCATAAGTTTGCGCATAGCCCTTGGCAATCAATCTTGCCTTGTACCTGCTCACCAAACCATCAGCATTCTGCTTGACTTTATACACCCACTTACATCCAATTGCCTTCTTTTCCTTAGGCAAAGGCACTAACTCCCATGTTGCATTTGCATCCAATGCTGCCATCTCCTCATCCATGGCATCTTCCCATTTCTTATTTCCAATTGCCTGCTCAAAGCAAGTGGGCTCAACCTCATGTATTTCTTTTACCATGTAAGCATAATGATGGGATGTATATCCATCATATCTCAACATGTCAATGAGGTATCTAACCCTCGTAGACCTGCGTACACCTGGATCATTGCCAAAGCAGTGTTGGTTCTCCTTACACTAGAAGTAACCACCGACGGAACTCCCTACCTTTTCTTTCCCTTTTTGTGATACATGTGTACCTACATCATTCCTCAACCTCCCTGACACCATGGGCTAACATTGGATCCACTGCTCAAGGACTTCCCAGGTCTGCTCAGCACACTTGTGATTGCTACTCTACATGTGGTGCAGCATCAACACTTCTTACATCTGCATCTTCTATTGCCTTCACTACTGGTGCATACTAGCTACTCATCTCATCGAAGAAGACATCTCTGCTTACTCGCATCTCACGAGTGGTAGCGGGTTATAGTATCTCTAAGCTTTTTTCTCCATAGCATAACCAATGAAGATGCATTTCTCTACCTTTGGATCCAACTTTGTTCTCACTTCATCAGGAACATGTAAACATGCAATACACCTAAACACTTTCAAGTGAGACACATCCGGTCTTATTCATGTAAACTTCTATTCATTAGGAGTCATACCATGAATAGTTGCAGTGGGTATCCTGTTCATAATGTACAATGTACACAGCAGTTGCTACTGCTGCTTCTACCCAAAAGTAATGTGGCATATTCTTTTCAGCCCATCAAGGCACGTGCCACTTCTGCAATGTGCATGTTTTTCCTTTTTGCAACACCATTCTGTTACGGAATGTACTTGTACGTAAACTGCCTCTTGATTCCTTGATTTCTCAGGAAATCACTCAACTCATTGGAGAAATATTCTCCCCCACCATCTGATCTTAGGCATTTTATTTGCATACCTTTTTCCTTCTCGACCAAGGCTTTAAATCTTTCAAAGTGAGCAAACACCTCACTTTTCTCCATAAAATAAACCCACACTTTCCTAGTGTGGTCATCATTGAATGTAACGTAGTACCTGCAACCTACAATTGTTGCAGTCTTGGTCGGTCCCCATACATCTGAGTGTATGACATCCAATGGCCTTGCACTGACATGCTTTTCATGTGGGAAAGCATGTTTGGCCTGCTTACCAAGTTGGCATGCTTCACATAACTTATGCATACCGTCAACCTTAAACTTTGGCAAACCTAGAATAATATTTTGGGCCTGCATAGACTTCAGTTGATGTACATTCATATGACCAATGCACTTGTGCCATATGTCAATATCTGCAATGACACCTGTTCCATGTGCAAACATGGCTGCCTTTATCTCAAGCATTTTCACATCCAAAGTAAACATCCTGCCACCAGGTTCTTTGTAATATTTGGGACATGAAGTATGGCTACCTTTATCTCAGGCATTTTCACATCCAAAGTAACATCCTACCATTTCTGTTACCCTTTGCAACCAAGCGACACTTATTTTTGAAGTCTTCCACAAAACATCCTTGAGGATTAAACCTCACTCGCAAACCCTGCTCAACCGTCTATCCAACAGAAACAAGGTTCTTCGTAATATTTGGAACATGAAGTATATCAGCCACGTACTTATTTTTTCCATCCTGCATAGACAATGGCACTTTTTACTAACATGCACAATGGGATGCACAATATCATCACTTGTTTCTACATAACCTGGTTTTTCTATTCTTTACATATCTCTAAACCACTCAGCATGACTGGCCATGTGGTTAGAGGCGCCAGAATACACATACCATATATCTTGAGATCCTGACACATCCCCTATTATGGAACTAAGCATGTGTTGCATCACAAACAACTACTCACTTCTGTCTCATCACCTCCATGTTTGCTAGATGATGCATAGTTGCCTTGCTGTAACTTTCCACTTTTAATATCATTCTGCTTTTTGTAGCAGTCCTTTGCCATGTGTCCTGGTTTGCCATAGTAATATGCTATTTGCATTTTGATTTATCTGCCAACCACCTCGGCCTCTTTGGCTCCCCCTGCCCTTTAGACTGGCCTCTTCCACTTGTGTATAATTGCTACTGTGGATCATTGGACTGTTGTTGTCTAGAATTTTGATTTGATTGTCGGCCACCACCTTGGTCTCGTGACCGCGGCCTCTACCTGAATTAGAGTAGAAGGCCTGTTCTGATGTGTTCTTGCTTTGTGAAGAAGAATCCTCACCTAAAGCCTTTTCTTCTATCAAGTCCTGAAAGTTGGGAATATTCGTACAGTCTAAATTTTGGGGCGAGGTCCCCAAATTTGGGACGCCCGCCTCGATTTGCGTGCCGGACCGTGATTTTTTTTTTTGTCCGGGAGGTTCTCCTGGTCGTTGGGGTTCAGACCGTTCGTCAATCGGATGCCCGGTCGTGAATTTATTAAGGTTTAAAGGTCGTCGCTTTTTAACTAAAATGACTGAAATTTACGTATAAGCTTGATCCGGTGTCCGTTTTGGATGCTGTAAAATGCTATATTAGGGTAAAATCACACGCAAATTCTAAATTTGGGCTCAGAATTTGAAGATTCTAAGTAAAAATGACTCAAATAATAAAATCATTGATTTTTATGCCATAAAAACTCATAAATTTATCTATTACATGGACATTTCTTTATTAGTAAAGATGGGTATGTTACATCCTTCCCCCCTTAAAGAAATCGAGTTGTCCTCATCTCATCATGAATTGGGGATAATCCTTTAAGAGTGTAGCTTCATCTTCCCAAGTTGCATCCTCTTCAGGGTAATCTTTCCACTGTACTAGATGTTCTACAAGAGTTCTATTTCGGAGTTGCCTTTCCCTAGAATCTATGATGCTACTGGGCTGTAATTCAAGGACTCCTTGAGTAAGGATTAGAACTTGTTCATCATCAAGAATATGATCGAGACTGGGTACATATGGTTTTAACAAATTTACATGAAATACATTGTGGACTTTGATATGGGCTGGGAGTTGGACTTTATAGGCACTTTTACCTAGACACTTGATAACTGTATAGGGACCACAATACCTAGGGCTGAGCTTCTTATATTTCCCAAGTGATAGAGAACTTTGTTTGGATTGCACTCGTAGAAGAACTATGTCTCCTTCCTTGAAGATCCTTTCAGACCTCTTGGTGTCAGCATAATGCTTTTGTCGATCTTGGGCAGCTTTAATATCCTTTTGGGTTGCCTTGGTTTGTTTCTCTACCTCTTCGAGCATTTTCCTGGATGCCTCAACTCTTATGTGGTCGGATCAGAGAAATTTAGAGGAGACAAGCATTCTTGCCCATAGAGTGCTTTGAATGGTGACATTCCTATGCTTTGATGATAAGATGCATTGTAGGCAAATTCTACCAGAGGAAGGTATTGAATCCACCTTCTTGGTTCCCGTCCACAATATGCTCTAAGAATGTCGGGGTTCAGACCGTTCGTCAATCGGACACCCAGTCGTACATTTATTAAGGTTTAAAGGTCGTCGCTTTTTAACTAAAATGATTGAAATTTGCGTATAAGCTTGATCCGGTGTCCGTTTTGGATGCTGTAAAATCCTATATTAGGGTAAAATCGCACGCAAATTCCAAATTTGGGCTTAGAATTTGAAGATTCTAAGTAGAAATAACTCAAATAATAAAATCATTGATTTTTATACCATAAAAACTCATAAATTTATCTATTACATGGACATTTCTTTATTAGTGAAGATGGGTATGTTACAACAGTTCTCTACTACGAGAACTTCTAACAAAAAACTGTCGAAAATACCTTGCATTGATGAAATGGGGCCCATAACGTGCCTGAAACGCGAATCTAGCTCGTAAATATATAGTCCAATAAGATAATATACCTGCCCTGTAGCTTCGCTCCCGCGAGATAGCTCCTCAATCGGAGATGTGTAGCTCCCAGAGCTACTGAGGGGGAGCTACTAAGGGGGTGTTGTACGTAAACCAAGAAGGGGAAAGAGATGATGATGCTCTTACCCATGTAGTACCGCTTCCTTCCTTGCTTGTTCTTGCCTCTTGCTTGCCTTCTTAGCTCTCACATGAACCAGGCTCTGATACCATAAAGAGAATGTGGGGGAGAGGGAGAGCTTCAAACCCTAGCAAGCAAACACACACATACAAGCGAGAGCAAGACACAAGAGAGGGAGAGCTTCAAACCCTAGCAAGTAAACACACACATACAAGCGAGAGCAAGACACAAGAGAGAGATGGATGGCTGAATTTTCTTCTATCTTCTTCTTCTCTACTCAACCAACATAACATACATAAAAGATAAGAGTACATACTATATGGGTTATTACTCAACTACTATAATATACAAGGGTCAGTCCATAATGTGAACCCGACTAAATGAGCTGGCGCTATAACTAGGCCGGTCTCTAGTAATCCAAAATGGTTGTCACAAAGCTTGTCATCCCACTGGCTGCATATCACCCATAATCTCACCAACCATGCCAAAGGTGTAGATGTGGAAGCTATCACCCAGGCAGGTCATTAGTGTCTGCTAACACTAGTTGAGCTCGATATCTCAACAATAACCATCATAAGTCAACCTTTGCACAGGGTTTTTGACTCTTCCAGATCTTCATAAATTTGCATTCATGGCTTCCATAGCTTTCTTCACACCAGGTGTCCTCATTGCTAGAATCCCAAGCTCCTCATCAAGGTTCATCTGTGAGCCATAGAATCTCCATCAATAAGAGAATGCCCTACAGAAATATCAGGCATACCAAGGTGCTCAACCACTTTCTCTTTGCCTTTATGTGATGTACCAACTACATTTTCAAGACCAGTATTATGACATAGCCTACCACTCCATGGTCTATTAATAGAACTGCTGGATGAGGACTCTCCTGGTTCACTCAATGACTGTGATTGCTGACTTGCATTCTATGCAACCACGTTTCCACTTACATCAGTCCCAATAGCATCTTTTTCACCAGCATACCAGCTACTCATCTCATCAAATGCAACATCTCTGCTTACCCTCAATTCACGTGTAGCAGGATTATAGCATATATATCCCTTTTTCTCAAGGGAATACCCAATAAATACACATTTTTTTACTTTTGAATCCAGCTTAGTACGTAATTCATCTGGCACATGCACATATGCAATACATCCAAAAACTTTCAAGTGAGACAAATCAAGTTTCTTGCTAGTAAACTTATCCTCTTGCGTTACATCATGTATGGCTCTAGTAGGAGTCTTGTTCATGATATAAACTAACATAGACACAGCCTCAGCCCAATAGCTATGCGGCATATTCTTCTCTGCCATCAATGCTCGTGCTATCTCTGCAATGTGCCTATTTTTCTGCTCAGCAACTCCATTTTGCTACGGAGTGTATCTACATGTAAATTGTCTCTCAATGCCATTCTTTTGCAAGAATTCAGAGAACTCATTAGAGAAGTATTCTCCCCCTTCATCTGACCTTAGACACTTCACACGTTTTCTTGTTTGTTTTTCAGCCACCATCACTCTTAAATTCTAAAATTGAGTGAACACTTTACTCTTCTCCTTTATGAAGTATACCAACACTTTCCTCATGTGGTCATCAATCAATTTTACATAGTACCTGCAGCCACCCATAGACATAGTCTTCGCAGGACCCCATACATCTGAATGCACAACATCTAGTACATTCCTGCTCACATTTGTGTCATGTAGAAATACATGATTTGTTTGCTTTCCAAATTGACATGCTTCACAAACTTTTTGCATACCTTCAACTTTAAATTTAGGCAGCCGTGTCATAATTTCTTTAGTCTGCATAGACTTCATTCTTTGCACATTTACATGCCCAATTCTCTTATGCCAAATGTCTGTATCTGCAACAACTCCTGAACCATTTGTAAACATTGCAACACTCAATTTAGGCATTACAGTCAATGTAAACATTTTGCCCACTCTGTTGCCTTTTGCAACCAACTTACACTTATCTTTAAAGTCTTCTATGTAGCAGGCATCAAGGTTAAACTGGGACTTGCAAACCCTGCTCAATCATTTGGTCAATAGAAACCGGATTCTTTGTAATATTCGAAACATGAAGTACGTCTACAAGGTACTTCACCTTACCATCCTGCATGGACAATGGCACATCCCCAACATGGGCAATTGGATGAGCAGTGTCATCCCCTGTTTCGACAAAACCTGGTCTTTCAATACTCTTCATTTCCTTAAACCACTCACCATCCATGACTTGTCATGTGGCTCGAAGCACTTGAATCAACATACCATACATCATCCTTACATGCTGAAACATCATTTCTAGACACAACATTAACTACATGTTGCTACATCATTTTTGTTAGAGGATGCATAGTTGTTTTGGTGCACTTTTCCATTTCGCATGTCACTCTGCTTCTTATAGTAATCTGCATGCACATGTCCAGGATTATCTTGTAAAAAAAGACTCGTGTATCATTATGCTGTCTCCTTTGCCAATTACCATGACCTCTTTGACTCCCCCTACCTCTAAACTAGCCTCTTCCACCTGTGTGTTGTTGCAAATCATGGGACTGTTGCTGCTGCTGACCATAATTCTGATTACCTGTTTGGCCACCACCTTGGCCACGTCCATGACCTCTCTACTACCTCATCCTCTACCTGAACTTGTGTAGAAGGCATGGTGCTTTGAACTATTTTTGTTTTGTGAAGACTTGATCTTCACCCAAATTCTTCTATTAAATAATCAGCATTGACACCAAATCTGTGAAGTTGGAAATGTTCTCTTGAGTCTGGAATAGACATCTTGAACACCTTGTATTGTGGCTCGAGACCACGTAGACACACTTCCACCTTATCATCATCAATAGAAAAACCAATTGATGTAAGGGATTCCACAATTCCCTTGATCTTCAATGCATAATCATTCACATACACATTTTTCTTCTCCACAATATGAAGCTCATTCTTCAACTGAATCTTTTGTGCCTTGGTGTTAGTTTCATACAGCTTCACCAAGGTGTCTCATGCCTCCTTAGGTGACTTGGCATCCTGTATATGCCTAATCATGGGTGTCCTATATACTAATAGAAAGCTAATACATGACTTTCCTTGCTCCTTAAATTCTTTTATATCTACAGCAGTCGGATTAATCTCCAGTATCTTTGGTGCCTCCTCATGTTCACCTTCAATGTAGTCCCAATAACCTTTTCCCATCAAGAAATTTGACAATATCTAAACCTCCAAGCGTGGAAGTTATTCTTTTCAAGATTCTCTGCAACAATTTGGTTTATTCCATCATTTGACATCTTATCTGCTACACAAATTTACCAAAAATAGCACTCTTGTTTGACCTTCACAAACTGTGTATTTTCTGCAAGCGGTACTATACTCCACCCAAACTGTCACAAACTAGTGACCTAAATTTGCATAGATACACCTAAACTGTCACAACTAGTGACCTAAATTTGCATAGATACACCCAATGGAAAATTTGATACCTCTTTGTAGTACACACAGTGTTTACACAACCAATCGCCCTTCCTGCAGTTCCAAAAATAGAGTTGTACAGAGAATCGAAACTTTCCTGCAGTGCTCTATGAATGCATGCAAATTGAAAAACAGAGGTCTAGATGTGCCCAAAGCACATTTTTGGCCCCAAAGTTTTGTCCAGTGAAAATCATAGTTGCCCTGTAGCTTTTCTCCTGCAAAGAAAGCTCCTCAATCAGAGTTCGTTTGTTGCCGGTGCCTCTCCTAAAGAGCTCCCGACAAGGGTGTAGTAGCCAACACAAAGGGGGAAGAGTGGATGAAGCTCTTACCCTCATACCGCTTCCTATGCTTCTCTTACTTGCCCCACTGAGCCCTTAGAATGAACCAGAATTTGATACCATGAAAAGATGTAGGGAGGAAGCGAGCTTGAGCTCTCAACAAGCACACACACACTCACACAAACACTAGAAGAGAACACACAAGGTGAGGCTGAAAATTATTCTTCTTCTTCACACAAAAAAAGAGGTCTACAAAAGAAGATAAAGTGACTAACACACATAATAGAGTATGTACAAGTGGTCCGTAATGTGAACACGCTAAGAGGAGTGGGTAGATGTGGACTAGTTAGTGTAGTGCAACTATAGAATCTCTGGCGAAGATATGTTGGTGCCAGTTTTTATCAAACGAGCCAGTGATGTAATGTCGAACGGTCATGTAGGCACCTCGTGAGTGTCAGCTCATGTTGAGGTTGACATCTCAATGGATAACACATATGGTAAAATTTTACAACTGAACTCTAGCATATAAGACAACTGAACTCTAACATAAGACAACAATGGCATAAGCTTGCAAGTGTCAGATGAGCAAGTTTAAAATGCCTTAGGCCAATGTGGTTCAGCTGAGTAGAGTATTTGACATTTTGCCTATAGTTGATGTCTAGATTCAGGGCAAGAAAGTAAGAAAAGTTTATATAGATCGTGGAGCTCAGGTATGTGTGTCATGACTGAGACAGATGTACATGATTTGGGTTTGGAAGTAACCGGTAAATCTATCTTCAGTGTCAAGATGGCCAATAGTTCAAAGGTTAAATGTCTTGGAGTAATTGAGTGTATGGAGTTGAATGTACTTGGACAAAATGTGGTTCTTAATATGTATGTCATGCCAGAAGGGGTTAGGGAATATCCCATCATTTTGGGATAACCTTGGCTTGTTACAATGAGATCTAGGTAGAACAAGTACAGAGGGTGTATTGATTTGTTTGTTGACAGGCCCAAAGTGTGAGACCCCTGCCCCCTCCGAGGGTGCTAGCGGGCGGAAGCAAGGTCAGCCACTCACGCGCGGGGGGCAGGGATCCACACTTGGGGCCTCGCCCACGGATATCCGAAATCGAACCCGAAAAAATTTCCTCGCCTCGGAAGGCACGTGCGATTCCACCAGGAAAATCATATAACGGGAGAATTGATCTAACGAGTCAAAGTCTTAACTAACCAACTTGATCCGACCAAACCCAAAAGTCACATGGCCAGATCAAGGAAGAGACTTGCCCTTGGTCCATAGAATCACCGCTTTTTTCCTCCTTTAGCGAGGCACATCCACTGATTCCCTCCCACAGAACAAGGGTCTTCTTAGGACTTACTCTAACTAACGTAACTTAATCGTAACTATCTGTATTGCAGGAATCCCCCAATCTAGCCTAACCCCAACAGGCCCATGGGTTAGCCAACCACCCAACCACTATATTGGTGGGATTCCTTTATAAAAATTTGGTTATGTTTTGCCCGGGTACCGAGGAAAAGAGTTCAGCTATCTTTAAAACAATCTTTCAATGAAACCATAGTATTATTGATCATAATCCTCCAAAATATTGAGTCCATTGTTTTACAAAATATATCATCCGAACTCTCCATTGAAGACCAGCTGGTCAACCAACGAGATCCAATATCAAAATTCAGTTCACAAAAGTAATTCCCTTCAGTTCATCCGTATCTTCCTCGATGTATGCATGGGTGTCCTAGCAACTGCGAGCCCATGCATCACCTTGTTAGAACCCTCTAGGATCCTACTTAGGTGTCCTAGCACTTCACTTAGGGACCACTTCGTTGGTCCTCGCCCATCGTAACCGAAAGTGCACCATTTTAACCATGCCGAGGCTGGTCAAGACCTCAACAGGCTTTGTCGCACGAGCGACGTCCTTTTGACGACCCCCCGCCAGTTGTTTGCAAAATAAGTCTCTCCTTAGTTAATCACATACCAAATGCTTCCTCCAGCATTCTGGTGTAAAACAGTCCTTTAAAGAAAACAGAGGTTCTATGCAAGTAGTATTCCCAGTTTAAGTTTGATTTCACAAAACCCTTTTCCCGTATTCCAGATTTTCTTAATGAGATTCATTGATCTCTCATCAAGGTAATATACCCATCATTTGACTGACCTTCCAACTTGATTCTTGGTGATTTTAGTTAAAGGAAAACTATGCTAATTCAACGGTAGTCTATTCTTTGTGTCAAGATTTGGAATTGGTCACATGAGGTTTTTACTTGATTCAGATTCCAGAGATGGACAAGTAGTTTACTGGCCGCCAAGAATATTCTTTCCACCAATTTAATTTTCAACCCTAAATTTTTTAAGGTGGAAATATGGGGAAAATTTCCTCTTTTGTCACATCAAAATTAATTTAAACCTTTTTCTACATAAAATACGATGAAAATTTCTCTTTTTAATTAAACACAAATATCCATTTTTTGAATATGCCAAAAATTTCTCTTTTTGCATTTAAGTGATTGAATTCCAAATGTCATGGGAATTTCTCTTTTATCATTTAAAAATTCCTATGCATAAAATAAATTTATCAAAATTTTCTCTTTTTAAATTAAATAAAAATATCCATTATTTAGAATATGCCAAAAATTTCCCCTTTTTGCATTTAAATGATTGAATTCCAAATGTCATTGGAATTCCTCTTTTATCATTTAAAAATTCTTATGCATAAAATAAGTTTATAACAAATTTCTCTTTTTCTTAATTAATAATTATTCCTAAATACAAAAAAGTATTCTTTCCTTAATATGGTCAAAATCATTCTTTTTGCTTTAAATTTCTAAACCTACAATATGGTAGGAGTTCCCCTTTTAGTATTATGCATAAAGATAAGATATTGATTTTTTTCAGAAAAATTTACCATAGCTTCACTACTATTACTGATAATTTTTAAATTTCCTAGAAGAATAAAAACTTGTAATGAAAATATGATAGAAGTTCTAGTTTTAAGCTTAAATTTAAACTATGAATTTAGATCATAATTTTAATCATAATTATAAACATAATTATGATTATCCCACTAGATTAAGCTAATTTCAACATTCCTCTTTTCCCAATTTGTTAGGATAATCCCTTTCTCATCTAGAATGAGTTAAAGTAAATTTTTAACTACTGTAAATAATCTAAAAGAATTAAATATTATTTTAATAGCATAAAATCATGAAAATATCATTTTCTTAATCTCTAGCTCATCAAGCCTAGAGTTTAGTTTTGGAATAAGAGATTATCTTTGAGAAACATTCTTTTGTTAAAGAATTAGCCATAGAGATGACTATTCTTTTTGAGAGAGATTTGCTTAAAGAAAGCATTACAAATAAGCATAAAGATTAACTTTCTCTTAATTAAACATTAATACTCTTAGGGGAAGCTTGATTTAAATTAAAACAATCATTTAGAAATCTTATCAAGCTTGAGAGGGGTTGAGAAGAAGAAAGTTATTGAGGAAATTAAAAAAAACCATAATATTCATCTTACCTCTAAGATTGGCTTGATTCTTTCTTTAGTAGAGTGAAGCCCCAAACTAATCAATTGGTTAGCAAGAGAAGAAGAGAGATTCCAAGAGTTGTTGAAGAGAGAGAGAGAAGCTCCAAGCTCCCCAAAAGTAGAGAAAAATTAAGCGGATAATAGAAAATATGATTATTTTAATGTAATACTGGCATGGTATAGCTTAAAGATGACAATACAAAGGAATAAGGGTCTATTTATAGGTGAGGGAAGCCACTAACTAAGTCTAACTGGGCTCTAGAATTTTCCAGCTTCAGTTTGACTCAATTTGGACAAGATTTAGACCAGTTTAGCTCCCTTTTTTATCAAGGAGAGAGGAGAGAGAAAAATATCCCATTTTTGGATTAAACAACTCAAGTAATCATGAAGAAAAAGGTGCCTAAGAAGCATTACAAATAAGCATAAATATTAACTTTCTCTTAATTAAACACTCATTAAACATTAAGACTCTTAGTAGGGAAAGCTTGATTTGAATTAAAACAATCATTTAGAAATCTTCTCAAGCTTGAGAGGGGTTGAGAAGAAAAAAGTTATTGAGGAAATTGAAAAAAAACCATAAAATTCATCTTACCTCTAAGATTGGCTTGATTCTTTCTTTAGTAGTGAAGCCCCACCAATAAATTGAAAAAAAACCATAAAATTCATCTTACCTCTAAGATTGGCTTGATTCTTTCTTTAGTAGTGAAGCCCCACCAATAAATTGATTAGCAAGAGGAGAAGAGAGACTCCAAGATTTGTTGAAGAGAGAGAGAAGCTCCAAGCTCCCCAAAAGTAGAGGAAAATTAAGGGATAATAGAAAATATGATTATTTTAATGTAATTACTGGCATGGTATAGCTTAAAGATGATAATGCAAAGGAATGAGGGTCTATTTATAGGTAAGGGAGGCCACTAACCAAGTCCAACTAGGTTCAAGAATTTTCCAGCTTTAGTTTGACTCAATTTGGACAAGATTTGGACCAAATTGGCTCCCTTTTTGATCGAGGAGAGAGGAGAGAGAAAAATATCCCATTTTTGGATTAAAAAACTCAAGTAATCATGAATAAAATGGCACCTCCTTGATGTGGCATTCTCTCCTTACTGAGGTGTCAAAAATGCATCATTTTTTCTAAATATCTTTTTTTTAAACTAATATCTCATAATTTTTAACTAATAAACCTTGTACTTAGTCAACTCTTCATCTTATGTGAGCATTTACTCATTTTTGCATATTTTTTTTATTCTTTGGATTTATCTCACCCTAACACTTGGATTAATCCTATTGCCCCGTAGGAACCTTAATTGGACCATACTCCAATTTGTTTTGAGAAAATAGACTCTTAGGCTAAGGTCCCTTATACGATTTTTAATTGATTCCTAATGCACATTGGAGAATTTATTTTGAACTTCTATTTCAGGGAAATATATTTTAGATACCAGGAGAAGTTTAGATCCAAAAATATCTCAATATTGAATTATCTCTCTCTAGAATTTTTCTTGCATTCTGAAGTAGGGAATGATTACAAGGGATTGAGGTAAAAGCTTATTCATTATTTAGGTTGAGGAGGAATCTTACACAAAGATAGGAGGATGAGATATTATTTAAAAACAAGCAAGATTCAAGATATTGGAAAAAAGTTAGAGATAGAGAGATGAGAAGATTTAACTTCTTTTGATAGTTGTGATGATTATTCTACTGATTCCTCAAATGAAACTGATGGGGAATCAGCACCACTGGACTGGTTGACCACACCTTATCATCCCCAATGCAATAGACTGGTTGAAAGTTTTAATGAGGTTTTGTAAAAATTATTGTTCAAATTGGTAGAGGACCACCCCAATGATTGGGAAATGTACCTGGGCATTGAGAGTGATTGAGAAGAATGCTATAGGGTTTGTCCAATATCATTTTATATATGGTGAAGACATACATTGCCATTGAATATTATGCTTCCTTCACTTGATTTTCTATTGTAGCATAATATGAAACAGGAGGAACAGGAGAGAAAGAGATGGTCCAATTTAAACTCTCTACTTTTGGATTGAGAAGATGCCATCAGATGGTATGAAGAGACTAGTCAGAGGAGGATTAAGGAATTTAATGATAAGTTGCGAAGTAACGGCTTGAAGAAGGGAATGTTGGTTTTGAGATACAACAATGCTCTTGATATGACATTTCAGACCAAATTCAGGATCAGATGGGAAGGTCCTTTCATTGTGCATGAAGCTTTTCCTAATGGAACATATCCCTTGCAAGATCTTGGAAGTCAGATACATTCCAGCAGGATCAATGGCCTCACGTTGAGGCCATACCATATTAGAATCATGTGAGGTAGGAAACACATAGTGAAACACTTGAAAGTGTTTCACTACGGGGTTGGGAAAATGTGAGAGGAGTTCGGAGCCAAGTTCAAACATGATGAATAGATAAAAGAACTCTATATATGATAATGTGTAGAATCTCCTTGGTGGAAAAAGCGACATGTGGCATCCAAGTGAATATGCATAGGTGCGAAAGAAAAAGGAAAGAGCATGGGAAATTAAGGGAAGCAAGCGGCGCAACTTTTTGTAAGAAAACAAGGTGGCGACGGGTTGAAGAGGGGGATTTTTAGAAGTTTTTGAGAGGAGAGAGAGTGGAGGGTCTACAAAGAGGATGTTAACTACAGCATGGGAGGTCTTATAGATCTTGAAGGTTGTAGAGTGAAGATCAACACACTGGGAGTGGAATTGGTTGAGTCAAAAAAGAGGGTGTGCTGAGGACCAGAGAATCAGCTAGGAAGTTGTTGCACTAGTATTTCTGTATGGCATCTCTATTAGAGACTTGACTAACCAGATGAACAATTGAGCAACATCAGAAGCTTTGAAGGTCTTCTTTGCTGATATAAGATGAGCTACTTTGGTAAGTAATTCCACTACTACCAGAATGGAGTGTCATATCCTCCTTGTACAATGGGGCTTGTGACAAAATCCATACTAATGCAGTCCGACTTCATTTGGGGAATATCCAAGGGTTGAAGTTTCCTAGGCATCTTGACCCTTTGAGCTTTGATCCTTTGGCATGAGAGACATTGCTTCAAGTATCAAAGGACATCATTTTTCAGGCCTACCCAATGAAAGCTTCTCCTTATGGCATTTAATGTTTTTGCATAGCCTAGGTGCCCTATAGCGGGACTATCATGAGCTTCATGTGGAGGATTAGTTTCTTTAAAGCAGGATCCTTAGGGATACATAACCTATGACTAAAGTAGAGGTTTCCTTAATGAGTGGAGTATCCCTTGATTAGATTCTTCTCTTTCTCTGAATTTCCCCCTTCTTCTACTAACTTCACCATCCTCTCATAATCTGGATCATGAGATGAGACTTCTTTCACCTTGACCAATATGGGATCATTTGGCATCAAAATTGCACTTAAGAAAGATTTGCGGCTAAGTGCATCTGCTAACCACATTATCTTTCCTAGGGCGAAATTTGATGTCTAAGTCATATTCTTGTAGAATTTAAATCTATCTTCTTTGTTGCATGTTGAGGTTAGGCTGGGTGAAGATCCACTTCAGAATGTTGTGGTCAGTTAGAAGCTGGAATTTGCCCCCCAAGAGATAATGTCTCCATAATTTGAGGCAATGGACAACTGCTAAGAGCTCCAAATCATGGGTGGTATAATTTGCTTCATATTTTTTCAGCTTGCGAGAAGTATAAGCGACTGGTCTTCCTTCTTGGCCTAAGACACCACCAAGTGCTACTTCAAATCCCTTTGTGAAATCAGGAAGTTTCAGGACTGGGGAAGAAGTAATAATGGCCTTGAGCTGATCAAAATTGTTTTGATGGATTGGTAGCCACACTATTTTGCAATCCTTCTTAAGAAGATCTATCAAGGGAGCTACCAAGGCATAATCTTTGATAAAAATCCTATACCATCCTGTGATCCCCAAAAAACCACGAACTTCACGAACTAATTTAGGAGGTGGCCACTCCAATATATCTATGACCTTGGCAGGATCTACTGAGATACCATCTTCAGAGGACGATGAATCCAAGATACTCAATTTGTTGATTAAAGAAGGTACATTTTCTCTTCTTAGCATAGAGTTTATGGTTGCGCAGTAATTGTAAAACCCTACGCACATGCTCCTCATGCTCTTCCATTAACTTGGAGTAGACTAAAATGTCATCAAAAAAGACAAGCACAAATTTATCCAAGAAAGGACGGAATATATCTTACATTAGGTGGTTGAAGGTTGCAGGAGCATTGGTTAACCCGAATGACATTATAGTAAACTCATAGGTGGCCATAATGGGTATTAAAGGATGTCTTGGGTATATCTGCTTCCTTGACTCTGATCTGATAGTAACCAGACCTCAAATCTATTTTTGAGAAAACTTTGGCCCCATGAAGCCTGTCAAGAAGCTCATTTATGCGAGGGATAGGATACTTATTCTTGATAGCAGTGACTTGATTTAGCCCTCGATAATCTATGTAGAGGCAAAGAGTGCCGTCCTTCTTTTGGAAAAGAGTAGGTCCTCCCCAAGGAGAGCTAATGGGGTGTACAAATTCTTGCTCAATAAGTTGGGAAAGTTGCTCCTTAAGTTCAATGGCTTCAGGGAGGGACATTTTATAGGGCATTTTTGTGAGCTCTGGGGATCACCTCGATTTCATGATCAACTTCTCAAGGAGGTGGTAGCCTTGTAAGCTCGCTAGGAAAGATGTCAAAGAATTCTCGGAGCCAAGAGGGTTCTGTCTTCTTAGTAGGTTCAACGACTTTGTTGAGTTTGACTAGGAAAACTTGCTGACCCTTACGTGCTCCCTTAAGAAGATGTTTTGCCTTGACTACCCTAGATTTAGGTTTACCTATTTTCCCCTGAGAACGGACACTACTTGGCCATGCTCATTTTTAAAAGTGATACTCCCCTGGTTACAGTGAATACTAGCTTTATTTGCAATTAACTAGTCCATCCCAAGGATTCCATCATGAATTCCTAATGGCAAGACCCTAAAGTGGCCATGAGTTTGCACATTACCCAGCTCAAAATCATCAAGGTATTCTACAGAGTGGCGAGATACTACTTCTTTTCCACTAGCTAACTCTATGATCATTCTTCTAGCTGTTTTTTGACCCAAGTTTAATTTTTGCAAACACCTAGGAGAAAGAAATGAATGGTTACTACCACAATCAATAAAGCTGGAATGGCTTACCGATGAGTGACTGGGATTTGGATTACACCAAATTGTTGATCTGGACCTTGATGTTCTACTGCCGCATGGACGGTGGCGCACTCTTCTTCAGCCATTTCCAAGGTTGGTTCTTCAGTTATAGTATAGGCGGTTCTAGCAATTGCTCCTTCGTGGCCTCTTGCACCTTGGTGGATAGGGGTTCCACGGCCTTGATTTCCTTTGCCACCTTGGGTTCGCCCTAAAGTGTCCTGGCTCATTGCATTCAAAACATAGAGGGCCTTCTCTGGAAGAAGCAGCATACAAGCGGGGGACAAAAGAGTTGCTTTGCCTCCCTCTATTGTAGTAGGGGAAATTCTGTTGGGGTTTCTTGTAGGTTTAGGGTTTGTTGCCTCAGGGCGAGATCTCTTTTGAGGCTTAGCTTTCTCGGTCCTCAGTTATTTTACAAGAGGCTTTGCTCGTTGCATTTTGTAACGTGCTATGCCTCATTGCTTCGAGGTGGGAATCTAAGGGTCTATTTAACCCTTAGCAAAAACGAGCCACTTACTGGGAAGTAGTCATAGCTGGGGCATACTTTCGAAGAGTGATAAATTTGGAATAGTAGTCCTCAAGAGTTAAGTTGCACTCCCTGAGACTAAAAAACTCATTCATCTTTATGGATTCATGGGATGGGGGAAGATATATTTTCTTCATGGCCTGCTTAATGTCTTCCCATGTTTGAGAATGCTCGACGACTCCCTTGTCATGGCACCATTATTTCCACCACAGTTTAGCATCTCCGGTGTGAGGTGAAACCGTGCAAGCATAGATTGATTTGCTGCTCCGGTACCGACAGCAGAGAAATAATCGTCCATCGCTTCAATCCAGACTTCAGCATCCTTCTCAATCTTTGAACCTTCTCTCTTAAAGGAGGGAGAAAGTTGCATTTTCTTGAGTAGGAGCTTCTTCTCCCTTCAAGGAGGGAGGTTGCATTTTCTTGAGCAGGAGCTTCTTCTCCTAGATATCGGTGTAAAGCACATTGGGAAGTGGAGGTTGATCATCCTGGCCATCATTGTAAGATTAAAGTTTTTAAGATTACAAGATTCATACTTTGCACAATGCTTAAGCTTTGTTTTAGAGTAAAAACATTGAAATCATTTATTTCCCAAATATTTACAAGGACAAGTTTTATTACAAAGATCTGAGACTAATATAATTAGTCTTTTATTCATCATGAAGGGCAATTCCTAAGCTCAACTATGACATAAGGGTAGAGCGGTCCACATATGTGAAGTATGGGGGTTCCGCTATAGTTTCTAAGACTCGAAAAACTGATTGGTAAGGGTGGTAGACTATAGATTGGGGTAGGTCCCAACACGGCTACTCTGTCAAGTAAGACCTGCATCACTCGGTCATACACCCAGCGATTATGTGGTATGCGAATCCCATCTATAATCACAGAGGTGTCGGGCTTGGGAGTACCCATGAACCAAAGTAAACGGACCATCTCTTCAACTTTTCAATCCAACGAATCCGCTTTCGGTTGGTAGTGGTAAGGTTCCCAACTCTATCCGCTCGAATGAAGAAATATCTTGGTCCGTGACTCCAAAAATCTCTACCCCATCCTCTTTCGATATGAGAGAAATGGGGGAGGGACATCTTCTCTAGTATCTGCACCATGGTGTCACAGAAGTTAAATTTGAGGAGTGACTAGAGGTCTCAAAGATGCACTGGAAAACTAGAAACTTCGAGTAGGCATCTTCCTCTTCCTACAATCATTCAAACATCAATTCAACTTGTTTTTAGTAAGGTGTTTTTATTAATTGGCATTATGTTAGGTAAAACACACATTACAAAATAGTCCTTAAATGGCAAGTCCTAGGAGCTAAGATCGGCTCTGATACCAATTGTAAGGTTTCCCCTTTTCAAAATAGGGAAAACACTTAAGATAGTCTACTAAGTCTTAACTTGGAGAAAATTTCCTACTCATCCACACCTTGACCATGCAGAGATTCAAGGATACGATTCATAGGTAAGACCTAGTCCTATCCCGCAGGGGGAGCGTGGTCTTCTAAAAATCAAATCACCCATAGGGTAATTGATCATAATTTGGGAGACTATTAATCTTGATTCCTAGAGACAACGCTTTTTTCCTCATCCATGCAAAGCACAGCCGCTAGCCTAGTCTTCTTAGAATAGAGTTGCCCAAGAACCTATTTATCTAGCATAGGGCTTTCACTTAATATGTTGGAAAGCTACCCGACTAATCGGGTCCACCCATCTGTAGGATGGTGCCGTCGGGCATTCCATCCTCCCACTTTCCACCCTACTCATGCGTCAATTTGTTTTCTAATTAATCTTACCACACTGTTTGACATAAATAAACATGTTCTTTAATTAAGGCCCTTTTCACAAGGTTCGTTAAAACAACCTTTTTCCATAGTACAATAATGCAAAAGATAAGATTTATAAAAAAAGTTTATACATGAATCAATTCCATACAAGAAAAACCGGCTCTCTTATTCTTTTCCTTTATACTGCTGATGATCTAGAATTCGGCCTTCCAGCTTCTACATGCTAGGCAAAACCCTACGGGACCATAGACCTCATCAGTCTCAGTAGTTGGTGAGGACTCAAACCAGCCTGTCGCCCCCTCAGGCTCCATCGCACGATCCTCCCACCCCTCAAAGGGATGTCTACGAACTACGGTGGGCTTATTCACCGCACTAGCCTGGGCCCTCAGAACTAGATAGCATCATAATCACTCGTCTCGATCGACAAACCTCATTCTCCCAATGGTATGAGGGATACCATGGGTCAATCCCGGGCTTTGCTATAACGACGTCGCCCAGCTACACAAGCACAAAAACGGAGTTAGCGTTAAAGCTAGGAGAGAAATAAATAAATACTTGTACTCTTTCTCTTAAAAATAGCAGTTTCAATACAAACCATTAATTACAAAATGCAATATCACTTCAAATAGCTTCATAGAATTCTAACATTTTTTAATGGAAAAGATACGTATCTCCTTTCTTGATTTATTGATATTAATAATAAATAATGATCTAAAATTTCTTTTAAAAGATAACCAAGCTAACTTGACCACTGTTCCCTTGTGGAACTTGCAAACAGGAGGGTTGGAGTCACATTAGGAGCATCTTCTCTAATCTCATTATTGAGTACTTCTCCCGAGGGAGACTGATATTTTGGCGTTTTCGGGATGGGGCCATTGAACACCTCCTTGTAGCGCACGGCGTTGTGATTGCAATGTTGAGATATCGAGCTCATCTAGTGAGGCGGTGGACACTGTGATGACCCTCCTGGGGGATAGGCCCCACACTTACACCACTGGCATGGTTGGTGAGATCATGGGTGATATACGCCCAGTGGGATGACAGGTTGTGTGATAGCCATTCTAGAGACTGGCATAGTTATAGCGCCAGCTCATGAAAGATGCGTAAAGGAAATTTTTTTTAAATAAAAGTGTTATTCTTATTAAATTTGATTTCTATGCATAGGAGTGTTGAGTGTTGTGAGTGAAGAAGAAGAAGATTTTCAGCCTCTCACCTTGTGTGTTCTCTTTTAGGGTTTTGTGAGTGTGTGTGTGCTTGTAAGAGCTCAAGCTCTCTTCTCCCCTGCATCTTTTCATGGTATCAGAGTGAGGTTCATGCTAAGGGCTGAGCTGCAAGCAAGAAAAGCACAGGAAGCGGTACAAGGGTAAGAGCTTCAACTACTCTTCCCTATTTTTGTTAGCGACTGCACCCTTGTCGAGATCTCTATGGAGGCACTGGCAAACAATCTCTGATTGAGGATCTTTCTTTGTGGGAGTAAAGCTATAGGGCAACTATATTGTCCTATTGGACCTTCGTTTTTCAGAAAGCAGGTGATTTCGAGCACTGCGGTTAAGTCATCGATTCTCTGCAGAACTTTGTTTTAAGAACTGCAGGAAGACAGATTGGTTGCGCAGACATTGTGTGTGCTGCAAGGAGGTCAATAGTTGCCATTGGGTGTATGTATGCACATTGAGGTCACTTGTGACATTTGAGTGTAGTACAGTACCGCTGCAGAAAATATAGTAGTTTGTGCAGGATAAACCAGAGCGCTGTTTTTGGTAAATTTGTGTCTGGCAAGATGTCAAATGATGGCATAAACCAGATTGTTGCTGAGAAGCTTGATAAGAACAACTTCCATGCTTGGAGGTTCAGGCTCACAAATTTCCTGATGGGAACTGGGACTACATAGAAGGTGAGCATGAAGAGGCACCGGAGATACCAGAGATCAATCTGACTACTGCAGATGTGAAAGAGTTCAAGGATTGGAACCAATGAGCTAGAAAAGTTATGTATTGGCTCTCTATCAGTATACAAGACACCATGATTGGGCACATACAGGATGCCAAGTCCCCCAAGGAGGCGTGGGACACCTTGATAAAACTCTATGAAAAGAATACCAAGGCACGAAAGATACAGTTGAAGAATGAACTTCATACTGTGGAGAAAAAGAGTATATCTGTGAATGACTGCATTGAAGATCAAGGGTATTGTGGAATCCCTTGCATCTATTGGCATTTCAGTAGATGATGATGATAAGGTGGAAGTCTGTCTACGTGGTCTCAGGCCACAATACAAGGCATTCAAGACATCTATTCAGACTCGGGAAAACATTCCCAATTTCACAGATTTGGTGTCTATGTTGATTATAGAAGAGAAGAGCTTGGGTGAAGACCAAGAGCCTTCACAAAATAAAAATAGTTCAGAGCAACAGGCCTTCTACACAAGTTCAGGAAGAGGAGGAGGTAGAGGAGGGACGCAGCCAAGGAGGTGGCCGAACAGGTAATCAGAATTATGGCCAGCAGAGCAGAAGAGCAACAACAACAGTCCCAGAATTCACAACAACAACAACACGTAGGTGGAAGAGGCCAATTCAGAGGCAGGGGGAGTCAAAGAGGTCGTGGAAATTAGCAAAGGCAGTATAATGATACACGTGGATGCTTTTATTGTGGTAAGCCTGGACATGTGCAGGCAGGTTGTCTGGGGGAGCTAAGATAATTCTTGGGCATTGAGGTGATTAGGTCACCACATGGTATTGGATTACTGCATAGACAGTATGGGTTGGACATGTTGTCTAAGTATGGTATGACAGGCTGTAACCCTATCTCAGTGCCATTGGATCAGAGTTGAGTGTAGATTCAGGAGAGATTTTGGAGGATCCTACTATGTATAGGCACATAGTAGGAAGCTTGATCTACATGATGATCACCAGGCCAAATTTTAGCTATGCTATTGGGTTGGTGAGTCAATTTATGCAGGTTCCTCGGAAGCCACATTTGGATGCATTGAGATGCATACTGCGGTATGTGAGGTCTACTTTGCATTGTGGACTATTTTATGAAACTGGGACAGAGATATGTGTACATGGGTACACAGATGCTGATTGGGCTGGTAGTATCTCAGATAGAAGATCTACTAGCGGCTTCATGTTTTCTTTGGGGAGTGCTGCTGTGACTTGGAGCAGCAAGAAACAGCCTACGATTGCTCTATCCAGTACTATAGAGGCCGAGTACAGAGGTGCTGCTATGGCAGCATGTGAGGTAGCTTGGTTGAGAAAGCTACTTGCAGATTTGGGTCTATCAGTGGTTGGTGGATAGACAAGTCATTTTCTGTGACAACATTAGCAGTATACAGTTGGCCAAGAACCCAGTTTTTCATGCTCGCACGAAGCAAATAGAGGTCCACTACCATTTTGTCAGAGAGAAGGTTTTGGCAGGAGACATTGACCTTGTTTATGTCAACACACAGGATCAGGTCTCGCTGACATCTTCACCAAAGCATTGGGTACAGAGAAGCTCCGTAGATTCAGGGCTTCTCTTGGTGTACATGAGATGGAGTTGAGCTCGAGGAGGAGTGTTGAGATATCGAGCTCATCTAGTGAGGCGGTGGACACTGATGACCCGCTTGGGGAATAGGCCCCACACTTACACCACTGGCATGGTTGGTGAGATCATGGGTGATATACAGCCAGTGGGATGACAGGCTGTGTGACAGCCATTCTAGAGACTGGCATAGTTATAGCGCCGGCTCATTTTAGTTGGGTTCACACTATAGAGAACCCTAGTATGGATTTGGTTGAGGACCATTTTCATATGGTGTGTACACTTATCTTTGTATATGGAGTGTTGAGTGTTGAGTGAAGAAGAAGAAGATTTTCAGCCTCTTACCTTGTGTGTTCTCTTTTAGAGTTTTGTGAGTATGTGTGTGCTTGCAAGAGCTCAAGCTCTCTTCTCCCCTGCATCTTTTCACGCAATGCTTCAGTCAAATATTAATTCCGAGATCGTTTGCTCACTCTACGAGGCAACACGTGAACCTTCTCTAAGGTAGAAAACCTCTCGCTAAAGTCCACGCAAATGGGAGGGGGGGAGAATTTGTGAGATGTCCTTAAGGAAAAGGCAAAAAAATTTTGCTGAGAGGTGAGGGCTGCTATAAGTCTCTTCACATGGGGGGGGAAGAGCTCTAAGGACACTCTCTCCTCACAAGGGTGGGCTAGTTGGAAGTGGGCTTGTCTGAGAGTTGGTACATTAGGGGGTGCTAAGAGGAAGGCTGCCCCCCTCAGGGACCGGGATAGGTACTACAACAAGTACAATATGCAGGTGCAGAAGGGTGGTACAGACTGGTGGTACGACCATATGCAGGGTATACTCTACGCAAAAATGCATGTTGGCCATGGAGTACCTCGGGGGTTTATATAGTTGTGGGGTACGGGTGTGGGCACTGAGCAAAGTATGGTTGAAAGGACGGTGTACCATCAAAGTGTACCAATCAGTGGTCTGCATGGGCTTGGGAAAGGTACGGTGGCAGTGCACAGGCAAAGGAGTGGTACGCATGAACCCTTTTGGTAAGAGGCAGCATGGGTGTCCACGTTAGTGGTACGTGTGGACCATACAGTTGGGTGGTCGGCCTTTGGTCCTTACGCGGCCATGTACAGGCACACTGGTGAGTTTGTATGGTCCTTTTTGGGGCAAGGTCCCCAAATTTGGGGCGTCGGCCTCGATTTGCGTGTCGGACCGACCAGGGGAGCAAAATTTATTTTTTGGCAAAAATGTCTGAAATGTTCCCCTAGTCATTGGGGTGCAGACCGTCCATCAATCGGATGCCCGGTCATGCATTTATTAAGGTTTAAAGGCCGTCGTTTTTAAACTAAAAATAACTAAAATTCGCGTATCAGCTTGATCCGGTGTCTGTTTTGCTATAAAATCCTAAATTAGGGTAAAATCACATGCAAATTTCAAATTTGGACTCAAAATTTGAAGATTCTAAGTATAAATGGCTCGTTTAATAAAATCATTGATTTTTACACCATAAAAACTCATAAATTCATCTATTACATGGACATTTCTTTATTTAATGACAGTCTCTTTGAAATTAGAGCAGCCTGAGAAGTAAGGGAAAGTCAGAGTACATGTGAGAGAAAATTTCTAATTCAATTGAGATAGCTAAATCAGTTAGGTCTATTTCAGTCGGGCGGCTGAGTTAGTATCTGCCAAATTCGGTGAGACAGGTGTCAATAGATGGTCAGCAGAGGGGGGTCATAAAAGTGTTAAGTGAGGTCATGGGGTTGTGGGTTTGCAGTTAGCTGATGCTAGAGGATAAAGATCACTAGGAGGAGTCATATTGGAATGGGGTCAGTGTCTATCAGCCTTTTGAATCAGTTTACGATGAAATTAGTTTGTGGATCAAAGTTGGAGCTTGAAGTAGATATTTGTGGTATGCATGTAGCTAACCATACAACGGAATCAGTTTGTGCTCAAGCTGAGAAACCCAATGTTTCGAAGGTTGAGCTAATGCAAATTCTTGTGGAGATGATTCGACCAATGAGAAAAGAGAGTAGTATGGAGGGTTACTTGAAAGGTACCCCACGCTTTTTGCTAAGGACTATGTACATCTAGTGTAATTCATGAGGTCAAATTAAAAGAGAGAGAAAAGCTAATAGCCTAGAAATTATAGAGATTAGGGATAATACAAAGGCAAATTTTGGAGATAGAAGTAACTAAATTTCTACAAGTTGGTTTCATATACCTACTTGATGATGCAGAGTGGGTGTCCCCTGAAGTTATTATGCCTAAGAGTTTGTGTGGATTAGAAGCCATTGAATGTTGCTACAAAGAGACATCATTACCCTCTTCCTTTTCAGGATAAAATATTAGATTAGGTGGCAAGGCATGAGAGATATTCAATCTGTGATGGGTTTAGTGGATATTATAAGATTAGAATAGCTCTAGAAGATCACAAAAAGACCATCTTTATTACTCCATGGGGGGGTTTTTTGCTATAGAGTTATGCCTTTTGGACTGCTTAATGCTTATACCAATTTTAAAATTCGGGTGGATAAAATCCTTTCCCCTTACCTTGGAACCTTTTTGTAGGATATTTATGGATGACTTCTGTGTTTACAATGACAGGTTGATACATGTGGAGAGGTTTGACACTATGTTTAAACATCTTGATAATGATGGAGCCCAACTCAACCTAGGAAAGTGCAAGATAGCAAGGGCTCGAGTAGCGCTCTTGGGGACATGACACGAGTGAGAATGGTATATCCCTAGATCCTTCAAAGATAGAAATATTATTAAAAATGGAGAGCCCTAGGTCAACGAAGGAGCTAATGAGCTTTGTTCAAAAGCACGTATATTTGTCTAGATCTTTCTATATGCTTGCTGTGAATAAGTTTACCCTTTGCAAATGGTAGACAACAAGATCCATTTAAATGGATTCAAGTAGAGGAGAATTCTTTTGAGAGTCTCAAAGATATGCTTTCTACTCTTCCAAAAATGATGGACCTAGATTGGAGCCACCCTTTCTATCTGAGCCTTAGTGTTGGAAAGCATGTAGTAGGAGCAATGCTGATACAGAAAGGAACAAAGCAATCTTATATGAGAGCTATTTTTTATGTCAGCAAGGCAATGGGTGAGATAGAAAATGCTTGGCATGAGGTTGAACTATTGGTTTGGACACTCGTGTATGCCACAAAAAGGTTGAAACCTTATTTGATCTATAGATCTTTTATTGTTCTCACTTCTTGTAATCTTTTGCCTCACGTGATGAAATATCCAGGTGGTGATAACCCAAAGGTACAGAAATGGATTATAACATTACAAGAGTTTCATCAAGGAAGATAGTGTGAGGGCTCACATGGCAGACATGCTAACCTATAAGGAGGTTCAACTTAAACACAAACCCATTAAAGATGTTGAAAAACAAGATGTAGACAAAGGAAGGTCAAGAGACTCGTTATAAAAGGTGATTCTCTACTTATCATAAGGCAGGTACAAGGAACTTGGAGGGTTAATAAAGATGAGATGAAAAGCTAGTTTTTAAAGGTGAGAAATCTCCTTAATGTTTTCCAAGCCTTTCAGATTTGGCATGTTTCCAGGGGGAAGACAACATAAGAGCACATGATTTAGCAGAGTAGGTCTTCACCAAAAATGTACATGCTGTGATAGTCCAAAAACCATTGTATCAAGGTGGAGAATCTCTCTCTATGAGAGGAAGAGAAAATCCTTCTTACAAGTTTTGCAAGAAGAGGCCTGGATTCTTCAAAGAGGAGGGAAATTGTCAAGAGATCCATGAGTATGTGTTGATTTGTGACATACTTTATCATAAAGAAAATGATGGCATTATGAGAAGGGTTTTGTGTAGGATGAGATTCTGGATTGTTTGAAATCTTGCCATGAAGAAGAATGTGGAAGTCACTATGGAGTTGAAATCACAAAAAGAAAAGTATTAACATCTAAACTTATGTGGCTTAGTATGAACATAGACATCCATCATGGAGTTCCGAGCATTTTAGAAAAGGGTGCTAGTTCTTGAGCCCATCCATCTCATTATGAGCTACTATGGAGTCTTTGAAAAATGGGGAATAGATGTTATTGGTCCTCTTCTAGGAACTAGAAGCAAAAAGTATTATATTATCATGCAGTGGACTACCTAAGTAGGTGGTCATAAGCTACAGCAACAAGCAGTGCCACGGCACAACATGTTTGCAAGATTATTTATGAGATGGTTTGCTATCATTTTGGTGTCTCCTTAGAGCTTGTAAGTGACTAAGGGAGGGAATTCAAGGTTGATGCGGTCAAAAGTAACCAAGAAGTTGGGTATAAAACATAGGTTTACCACACCTTATCATCCCCAATGCAATGGACTGGTTGAAAGTTTTAATGGGGTTTTGCAAAAATTATTGTTCAAATTGGTAGAGGACGACCCCACTAATTGGGACATGTACTTGGACAGACTTGTGTGGGCATTTAGAGTGACTCTAAGAGGAATGCTACAGGGTTTACCCCATATTGTTTTGTATATGGTGAATAGTGTACATTGCCAACAATGAATATTATGCTTACTTCACTTAATTTTCAATTGTAGCATAATATGAACGAGGAGGAACAGGAGAGAAAGAGATGTTCCAATTTATACTCTCTACTTTTGGATCAATAAGATGCCATCAGATGGTATGAAGAGACTAGTTAGAGGAGGAGGATTAAGGCATTTAATGATAAGTTGGGAAGTAAGGGCCTAAAGAAGGGAATGTTGGTTTTGAGATACAACAATGCTCTTGATATGACATTTCAAACCAAATTCAAGATCAGATGGGAAGGTCCTTTCATTGTGCATGAAGCTTTTCCTAATGGAACATATCCATTGCAAGATCTTGGAGGTCAGATACATTCCAGCAGGGTCAACGGTACGAGGTCGAGGCCATACCATATTAGAATCATGTAAGGCAGGAAACACACAGTGAAACACTGGAAAGTGTTTCACAAAGGGGTTGGGGAAATATGTGCGAGGAGTCTAGAACCGAATTCAAACATGATTAATAGATAAAAGAACTGTATATATGATAATCCTTGGTGGAAAAAGTGACGTGTGGTAGCCAAGTGGATTTGCACTGGTGCGAAAGCAAAAGGAAGTGTGTGTGTGTGTGTGTGTGTGTAGAGAGAGGTCCATACTTGGTACCAAAAAAGGGCATCATAAGACATTTGCAAAAATACCCTTAATTCTCTTTTTTATAGCCTCAAGCTTGAATATATCTTTCATAATTTAGACTGCCTATTTTTTTTCTTTTAACTCCCTCTAAATAGATCACAAAAGAGCCAAAATGGATAGTAGGGTTTTGTTGATGTACTATTAGTATCACATATAAATGTACCAATGTGATGTGATATAAAATATGAAGGTCATTCTCATGATGCAAGTATGATTTAATGCCCTCAAGGAATATTTAAAAATGTTACATGATTGTACTAGTGTTAAAGTTTAATGTAGTGATGTGATATGCTACTATGAAATGTCAAAATCATTCGTAGAATGAAGTATGCTTTAATACCCTTTGAGTAGTACTAAAGAATTTCAATTAGTGTGCTACATTCTCACTAATGGTAGGTATCTAAGACACTTATTACATGAAATGAGGTAGCCTTTTGTTGTTGTGCATGCCAACTTAGACCAATATCTAGATTTTATGTTCATCCCCAACTTCACTAACGGCGTCATGCCAGACTAATTATTATTTCACCATACACACAATGCTACCATTTCCTATCCCTTAGATTTTTCCTTTATAGGTTATTGAAATAATGCACAACATTGTGTCCATTTCCTCTCCCTTAACTTTTCTAGAATAAGTTATTCAAAGATTGTACAACTTTGTGGGCGACTCTTTAAGTAGCATGTTTCCACATTTTTGCATGTAAGATGATACACAATGTCTTGTTTACCTGTGTTTTTATGTACATGGATAAACCTATGTTTTTTTAAACATAGGTATCAATGCAATTTAGGAAAACATGTACATCTTGTTTTCTGAGTCCCATAGGTCATGCTTTCTTATGTAGGAGGAGGTGTAGGGAAGGAGGATGGAGGAGGGGTAGTTAAGGAGGTGCAAAGGGAAAGGGAAAAGAAGAAAAGTATAAGGATGTGTGTGTGTTGAACCTAACATAATACCTTACACACAAGAGGAAGAGGGAAGAGAAGAGAGACACATGCAAGGGTGGAGTTTGGAGAGTTGCACTTACCCAACCCTAATGAGGGTTAACTCCTTGATGTGAAGCCGCTAGGGGCTCACTCCACCTCTACTTGTGTCACCCAAGTAGAGATTCAATGGCTAGGTAGGGAGCAAGAAGGAGAGAGCTATGGAAAGCTCAACCTTCACTTCATGCCACATGCATGCAAGAGGGACTTGGTAGAGAGAAATGACAGGGGAGAGATTTAAGAACATCACTATCTCTATAAGCACACACCAACAATCAAGCATGCAAGCAAGCAAACACAAGCAAGCATATATCCACAAGCTCAACTGAGAGAGAGAGAGAGAGAGAGAGAGAGAGAGAAGAGAGAGAGAAGAGGCAAAGCTCAAATGAGACTAATGGGATGGTCCCTTTTCATATTTCATAAATGTCTCATATACAAGAGCTCATAGAGTTCCAATGGTTAGCCACCCATTTACAATTGGGTGCCCAAAACTATGCTTCCTAGCTCTATGTACAACTATTACTCATGACCGGCTATTATGGGCTACCACATCTCCAAGAGGGAACTCAATGCATTCACCTAAAGGATGAGCAATACATCACAACTCTTGTAGGTAGAGAGAATGTGGGTAAGAGGGAGAGCTTCAAACCCTAGCAAGCAAACACACACACACAAGAGAGTGCACGACACAAGAGAGTGCACGACATAAGAGAGATATGGATGGCTGAATTTTCTTCTATCTTCTTCTTCTCCACTCAATCAACATAACATAAAGATAAGAGTACACACTATATGGGTTAGTACTCATCTACTACAACATACAAGAGTCGGTCCATAATGTGAACCTGACTAAATGAGTTGGCGCTATAACTATGCCAATCTCTAGTAATCCAAAATGGCTATCACACATCCTGTCCTCCCTGTCCTCCCACTAGCCATATATCACCCATAATCTCACCAACCATGCCAGTGGTGTAGATGTGGAAGCTATCACCTAGGCGGGTCATCAATGTCTACCGCATAACACTAGTTGAGCTCGATATCTCAACACTCCCCCTCGAGCTCAACTCCACAGACTACACTCCAAGTAAGATTCAGATGGATTGTCTCTCCCCATTTCAATATATCCTAGATTCCCCCTACCTTGATCTCTCATGACAAGAGATCGACCGGATCATCCAATTAGATCTACTTGGGATATACATACACCAAACATGGGTGTATCCACCATCAAAGATTGGTAAGAAGTGGGAGTTCTATAGAGATCACTTCTTGAGGGTCTCTGAGGATGGATTATTTGAGAATCGGGATAAATATAGATACACATGTCACGTGCAATGTGTTCACGATATCGACCAGTTCAAGGTATCCTCCCACACCTCAGAGAAGAGACTGGCAAAGTTGAGGATATTCCACATGAGGAGAGGGCATGCATAGTATGCACCATAGTAGTAGTAGAGGATGAGGCCCATTATCTGTTTAGTTGCTTGGCTTACTACGAGATATGGGGAGATTTGAATGCCTCTTTCGAGAGGGATTCAAACCACTCACATGGGTGATACAATTTGAGGATCAAATGTGCTTCAGCATGTACTTGATGGAGCTCAGATGACATAGGGATGCAGTGCTTAGGTAGCATCCTAAGAGACAGCCTCGGATTTGAGAGGACACCTCACAGAGAGCCATCAGAGATTTATTTGTGGTACACATATCCACATCGAAATCCACTGCCCACAATAGTTCCTCTACTACAACATCAAAGCCCACCACCTGTACCCATGCTCCAGCTCCACACCCCCTAGAGGAGATATTAGCAAGAGAACTCAATCCATTCCGCAAGCTAGAGGTCCCCAAACTAGAGGATCAGGTCCCTCCACCACACAGAGACAGATTTGTGAGGTTCTCCACTACCGACATCACATGATCTCATTACAGAGGCTTGACATTCACTCCATCATTAGATCAGTTCTGGCTAGGGCCGGTATTTTCATTAGCCGATCACAACATATCTCACTTTACACAAGATTTTCGGCTACAGTAGCTAATGGATTATGTCCACGAGCTGGCAAACAAGTAGTTGGCTAGTTCACTTGGTCATATAAAAGCCTATAAATAGCATTGGATGCTCATTTTTTTGACCATTCAATCCAACCAATACTGGGTCATAAATTTAGGCATAGACTAGGTTACACACCTTTCAATGATGGCAGCCTATGGCTGTAAAGATTGTACACCTTTTTGTACTATATGAATATATTGAATAATCAGCTATCTGTCTCTCTCTCTTCTCTATAATCTACTTGTGTTTTGCATCAACATGTTTCCAAAAGATGTTTAGGGCTGAAAGAATACCAAAGCTTCTGTATGTAACATTGGTATCAGAGCTTCAAGATGGTTTTCAGATATTGTTCTTGCCGATGTCCCACCCCACCCTTACTGTATCGCGCATGGATGAAATGATCGCCTTTGTCTTGATCTTGTAGTGGTGTGGGGACATCAAGCTCAGTAAGGCTAAACACTAATTTAGTCCCAAATGAAGGTGCACATATGTGAGGTACAAGAAAGAAAGTGCATAAGTACAAGGCCCAAGGAAAGGAACACAAGACATGAAGGAATTCCCAGGAGGTTGGTTGGTGGTGTTCCACAAAGCCCAACTGAACAACAGCCCTATGAATCACATGCCAGTTGGGGCACACCACGAAAGGCGTTTAGTCCAACGGTTCCAGGGGAGGTTGATGTTGAGATATCAAGCTCGTCTAGTGAGGTGGTGGACACTGATGACCCGCCTGGGGGATAGGCCCCACACTTACACCACTGGCATGGTTGGTGAGATCTTGGGTGATATGCAGCCAGTGGGATGACAGGCTGTGTGACAGCCATTCTAGAGATTGGCAAAGTTATAGCGCCAGCTCATTTAGTTGGGTTCACACTATAGAGAACCCGTGTATGTATTGGTCGAGTACCTTTCATATTATGAGTACTCTTATCTTGTATATGGAGTGTTGAGTGTTGAGTAGAGAAGAAGAAGATATTCAGCCTCTCACCTTGTGTGTTCTCTATTAGGGTTTTGTGAGTGTGTGTGTGTGCTTACAAGAGCTCAAGCTCTCTTCCCCCCTGCATCTTCTCATGGTATCAGAGCCTGGTTCGTGCTAAGGGCTGAGCTGCAAGCAAGAGAACCACAGGAAGCGGTACGAGAGTAAGAGCTTCAGCTACTCTTCCCTAATTGTCTTGGTGACTACACTCTTGTCGGGAGCTCTACGGGAGGCACCGGCAACGATCTCTGATTGAGGAGCTTTCTTTGCGGGAGTAAAGCTATAGGGCAACTATACTGTCTTATCGGACCTATCGGACAAAGTTTTCTGGGCCGAAAATGCGTTTCGGGCACGTCTAGACCTCCGGTTTTTCAAAAAGCAAGCAATTTCGAGCACTGCGGGTAAGTCATCGATTCTCTGCAGAACTCTGTTTTAAGAACTGCAGGAAGACAAATTGACTGTGCAGACACTGTGGATGCTGCAAAGAGGTCTACAGTTGCCATTGGGTGTATGTATGCACATTGAGGTCACTGGTTGTGACATTTGAGAGTACTACAGTACCGCTACAGAAAATACAGCAGTTTGTGCAGGACAAACCAGAGTGCTGTTTCTGGTAAAATTGTGTGTTTGGCAAAATGTCAAATGATGGGATAACCCAGATTGTGGCTGAGAAGCTTGATAAGAATAACTTCCATGCTTGGAGGTTCAGGTTGACAAATTTCCTGATGGAAAAGGGCTATTGGGACTACATAGAAGGTGAGCATGAAGAGACACCGGAGATACCGGATATAAATTCGACTGCTGCAGATGTGAAAGAGTTTAAAGACTGGAACCAAGGAGCCAGGAAGGTTATGTATTGGCTATCCATTAGTATACAGGACACCATGATTGGGCACATTCAAGATGCCAAGTCCCCCAAGGAGGCATGGGACACCTTGGTAAAGCTTTATGAAACAAATACCAAGGCACGCAAGATACAGTTGAAGAATGAACATACTGTGGAGAAAAAGAGCATGTCTGTGAATGACTATGTGTTGAAGATAAAGGGTATTGTGGAATCCCTTGCATCTATTGGTGTGTCAGTAGATCATGATGATAAGGTGGAGGTCTGTCTACATGGTCTTAGACCACAATACAAGGTGTTCAAGACGTCTATTCAGACTCGGGAAAACATTCCCAACTTTACAGATTTGGTGTCTATGCTGATTATCGAAGAGAAGAGCTTGGGTGAAGACCAACAGTCTTCACAAAGCAAAAATAGTTCAGAGCAACAGGCCTTCTACACGAGTTCAGGAAGAGGACGAGGTAGAGGAGGCCGTGGACACGGTCAAGGAGGTGGCCGAACAGGTAATCAGAATTATGGCCAGCAACAGCAGCAGCAACAACAACAGTCCCAGAATCAACAACAACAACAACAACACGCAGGTGGAAGAGGTAAATTCAGAGGCAGGGGGAGTCAAAGTGGCCGTGGAAATTGGCAAAGGCAATATAATGATGCACGTGAATGCTATTATTGTGGTAAGCCTGGACATGTGCAGGCAGAATGCTATAAGAAGCAGGCTGACATGCAAAATGGGAAAGTACAGCAAAACAACTATGCATCCTCAAGCAGAAATAATGAGGATAATGAAAGGTTGTTTGTTATGCAGCATGTCGTGAATGCCATGTCTGAAAATGTTGACGCAGCACAAAAAGATGATGTATGGTATGCTTCAAACCACATGACAAGTCATGGGGAGTGGTTCAAGGACATGAAAAACCCGAAAAGACCACGTTTTGTGGAAACAGCAGGGGATGACACTGCTCATCCAATTGCCCATGTTGGAGATGTGCCATTGTCTATGATGCAGGATGGCAAAGTGAAGTACCTTACAGATGTACTTCATGTTCCGAACATAACGAAGAATCTCGTTTCAGTTGGCCAAATGATTGAGCAGGGTTTGCAGGTTCGGTTTAACCCTGATGGTTGTTATGTTGAAGACTTTAGACAAGTGCAGGTTGGTTGCAAAAGGCAACAGAGTGGGCAAAACGTTTACGTTAAATGTATACATGCCTGAAATGAGTGCTGCAATGTTTGCAAATGGTTCAGAAATTGTTGCAGACACAGACATATGGCATAAAAGAATTGGACATGTGAATGTGCAGAGATTGAAGTCTATGTAGACTAAAGGAATTGTGACAGGGCTGCCAAAATTTAAAGTGGAAGGTATGCAGAAAATATGTGAAGCATGCCAATTTGGGAAGCAAACAAAGCATGTGTTTCCACGTAACAGATATGTGAGCAAAAATGCACTAGATGTTGTGCATTCAGATGTATGGGGTCCTACAAAGACCATGTCTATGGGAGGCTGCAGGTATTATGTGACTTTCATTGATGACCACACAAGGAAAGTGGGTATATTTCATGAAGGAGAAGAGTGAGGTATTCACTCACTTTCAGAATTTCAAAGTTTTGGTTGAAAAGCAAACAAGGAAATATGTAAAGTGCCTAAGGTCAGATGGAGGGGGAGAGTACTTCTCCAATGAGTTCTCTGAATTTTTGAAGAAGAATGGTATTTGGAGACAGTTTACATGCAGATACACTCCACAGCAAAATGGAGTTGCTGAGCAAAAAAACAGGCACATTGCTGAGATTGCGCGAGCATTGATGGAAGAGAAGAATATGCCGCATAGCTATTGGGCTGAGGCTGTTTCTACAGCAGTATACATCATGAACAAGACTCCAACTACAGCCATACATGATGTAACTCCAGAGGAGAGGTTTACTGGCAGAAAACTAGATTTGTCTCATCTGAAAGTCTTTAGATGCATTGCATATGTGCATGTGCCAAATGAGCTGAGAATTAAGTTGGATCCAAAAGCTGAAAAATGTGTGTTTATTGGATATTCCCTTGAGCAAAAGGGATACAGGTGTTATAACCCTCCTCGGGTTCTGGGTCGCCGAAGATACCACACGTGCATCGGGGAAGATATTTGGATCAAGGAGTAAGAGTTGTTTTTCTGAATTCGGGCATGGATCCGGTTGATTAACCTTGCTGGTCCTCAATGGATGAGTCCATGGCTCTTTTATCTTGCTGATCTTCAACGGAGATTCCATTTTGATTTTTATAAGTGAATATATTACCAGGTACAATGAGCTAGGAACTATCGAAAAGGCCCCTGAGAGTGGACAGGTGGTGAGCGTTCTGGTTGCCAATGATGCCATAGGTATAGCGATGAAGGAAAAATTAGAAATTAGGATTCAACCGGATATTTTGGAGGATTATGATCAGTGATACTATAGTTTTATTAAAAGATTGTTTTAAAGACAGCTGAATCTGTGAAAAAGGCAATTTCATATTGGGTGTGTAAGTGGTGTGACTAGTTTTAAGTTTGCATGAATATCCGGCTAGGGGGCTGGGAACTCTTTTCCCTGGTACCCGAGACAAAACCTAACCAAATTCTTAAATGGATCCCATCACTATAGTGGTTGGGCGGTTGGCTAACCCACATGAGTGCATGGGCTAGACTGATGGATCCCTAAAAAGAGACTCAATTCTGTTATGGTACGATAGATGAAGTAAATCCCAGATAAAAATTATTCTATGGAAAAGAATCAACGGCGGTTGTGCCTCTTAATGAGGAAAAAAGCATTGGTCTCTATGATCCAAGTGCAAGTCTTTTCCTTGATCTGAGTATAGGGACTTACAATCGGTCAGAACAGTTCAGTTAGTTAAGGGTCTTGACTACGTTAGAGTAAAATTATCCTGGAGGAATCGCCCATGCTTTCGGGGTGAGGGAAGTTTTTCCGGGTTTAATTTTAGAAGAACTGAGGGATTAGTCTCTTATTCGGATATACATGGCCGGGCCCCGAGTGAGGGACCTTGCCCCATGCAAGAAGTGCTACTTCCGCTACTAGCATCCCAAAATTTGTTGCGCTAGGGGGACAGGGATCTTTCAGCTGGTATTAGAGCGAATTGGTTAAAGTGGATCAACCGAGAAACCTGAAATGTCAAAAATTTATGAAGTAGCAGTAAAAGGTTATGATTGTGTGATGAAATTGATACAAATTGATATTCACAATGAAGATTCATAAATAGGTAATTGAGTCTTCAAATGGAAGAACCACAATTGTATGGAAACCCTGACTTGCTTGAGGCTTAGACATGATGGTATTTACCTTAAAATTCCAAGGACCGTGACTACCCATATATATATGGAGGGTATAACTCCAGCTCTTTACTGGCAGTATATACGAGTAAATCTAAGACCTTGAAATTATAAGAAAAAATGCTATCCAGATGATGAATTCGAATGTGGTTGATATAATTTTAAAATTCTGGTTGAGAACTGATGAGTTGATTTGGATGCTGATTAAAAAATGATGATTCCTGAATTTGGGTTGAAAAGCGACAAGCTGAGCAAAACCACAATGAGGATGGATCGGATGAGTCCCTATGATGATGTTCGTAACTGGAATGACGATAATGACTTCAACAAATCACTATGAGATTAGTGGATTGTGCTAACAGCTTACTACTATTAAACCTTGACCGAGTGGATCAAGTTAAGGGATGACAAATTAAAAACCTGTATAATTCAAATTCCCATGGAGGAATGTTCAGATAGAAATTCCAGTCTAATGGACCATTATTGTGTTAAGGATATGAATGATATGATCTGAATGAATTGTGTTCTAATGATGAGTTCTATATAAGGGATCTTTGTCCCAAGATTCTGTTGGGTTCACCAGACTAAAAGGAACCCTAGAATCAATTGGATCTTAAGGAAAAGAGTTCTCCTCTAATTTGAACACCATATTAGTGAATTTGGGAATTTCCCAATTCCCATTTTTGAATACTTAAAAAAGGGAACATGGATAACATGTTTGTAAGTTTCTCAAAACCCTATCATATGACCTATCGTTGGAAAGCGCTTGAAAAATGGAATCTAAAGAGCTATAAAGCGCTCATTTTGGATTAGTGGTGTTCAAGTTATGGTTAATCCAAACTTTTGACCACGTGTCCCAAACTTGTGGGAAATTCCCATATTCCCCAATATGGTGTTTTGCGAGATGAGGACATCTCGCGTTTTTTAAATGGGGTAGGATGTAAGATTCCTCCTTCCAACTTTTGAGGCGTGCACGTGTAAGAACCTCCCCTTCTGATCTTACAATTATTCCCCTCTCTGAAATAAAAGAAAAATCATGTTTACCCTGTGCCTGGAGAGAGAAAATGTCTAGAGGGAGGTAGATTCAAAATTGAGATATTTTTGGATATAAAAATCCTCTAGTGTCTAAAATGGTTTCCCCTAAAACAGAAATTCAAAAAAAACTTTCCAATGTGCAATTGGAATTAATTGAAAATAGGTATAAAAGGACCACAGCCTAAGGGTCTAGATTTTCAGAAATTTTTAGATTATGGTCCAATTAAGGTTCCTGTGGACCAATCGGATCAATCCAAGTGTAGGGAGGAGATAAATTGAAGAATAAAAGAAAAACCCCCCAAAAATGAGTAAATTCTCACATAAGATAAAGAGTGGACTAAGGACCAAAGAAAAGAAATATAAAATTAAATTTTGACACCTCAGTGTGGGGATCTCCCCTCATGAAGTAGGCACCTTTTTCTCATCATTACCCCTAATTTTAAATCAATAAAATGAGATATTCTCATCTCTCCTCTCTCCTATTTCAAAACTAGATCCAAAAAGTAAGCTGAACTAATCCAAAAATGGTCAAAAATTGACCAAACTGATTTGGAAATTTCTAGAATCAGTTTGCTTGGTTAGAGGCTCACTTTTTCCTATAAATAGAAGCCTCCCCTTTTGTAAAAGCTTAATGGTGTTTATGCACTGAACACCATATTGGGGAATATGGGAATTTCCCATAAGTTTGGGACACGTGGTCAAAACTTTGGATTTGCCATAACTTGAACACCATTACTGCAAATTGTGCGCTTTAAAGCTTAATAGATCCCTCTTTTCAAGCGCTTTCCAATGATAGGTCACATGATAGGGTTTTGAGAAACTTATAGACATGTTAATCGGGTCCCACCTTTTTAGTATTACAAAAATGGGACTTGGGAGATTCCCAAACTCACGAATATGGTGTTACTGTTACTCTACTCCTCCTGCTGTCCTGAGCCATCTACATTGAAATTTTAAATAATTCAATTATTTTTGGCCTAATCCTCTATAAAGTGAATTGGTGGCCCCACTATTGCTTCAAACAATAGTAGAACCCTCAATCCCTCAAGCCAAAGGAGAGCTTACAAGCTCCATGTAAGCTAATTTTCTTACTTTGTTTAAGAATTTTAATGAAAAATCTATGGTTTTTTTATTTTTATGTTTTGCAAATAATTGAATTAAATTCAAATGCTATGCCTTTGATGAAAATGCCACCCCCTTCTCTTCTTTACATTCCAACCTTTCTCAATCCTAGAAAGATTAACTAAGTGATTAATTAAACTCTTCTTATTGTTTAATCTCTTGAATTTAAAAAATTATGTAGATAAGAGATTTTTATAATTTTAAATTGGGTTAATTAATTAAGTTAAATTAGAGGTTATGGCAAAATTTTCCAAAATTTTGTGAAAAAGAAACTTTGTTTTTATGGTATTCCAAAAGAGTAATTCCCACCAATTTTGCATCTAAAAGAAATATTCTAATTACTCCATGTACATATTCACCTATGAATAGGCATGGATATTTGTGATATTAATTATTAAATTTGATTTCTATGCATAAAAAGATGCATAAAGGAATTTTTTTTAATTACAAAAGTGTTATTCTTGTTAAATTTGATTTCTATGCATAGAAAGATGCATAAAAGAATTTTTTTAATTATAAAAGTGTTATTCTTATTAAATTTAATTCTATGCATAGAAAGATGCATAAAGGATTTTTTTTAATTATAAAAGCGTTATTCTTATAAAAATTGATTTGCAAGAATAAATAGATACATAAAGAAATTCTTTTTTCTAAAAGTGTTATTCCTATTAAATTCGATTTTATGCATAAATAGATGCATAAAAGGATATTTTTATAAAAGTGTTATTCCCATTGAAGTTGATTTTTATGCATAAATAGATGCATTAAGAATTTTTATATCAAAATTAGAATTCTCTTAAATTCTATGTTTAAATTCTATGAGTATTTGATAAATGAATAATTAAATACTCTAAGAGAAATTTCTATCGTTTATATTCAGACGGATTGTAAAACAAAAATTCAGGAAATCTATCAAGATCAAAATATTCAGATAAATGATTAATTTATTCCTCATGCCGATGTTAGCACCCGAGAATTTATTGCACTGAGGGGACAGGGATCTTTCAACTGGTATGAGAGCGAATTGGCTAAAGTGGATCAACCGAGAAAGCAAAAATTTCAAAAATTTATGAAGTAGCAGTAAAAGGTTGTAATTATGTGATGAAATTGATACAAATTGATATTCAGAATGAAGACTCATAAATAGGTAATTGGGTCTTCAAATGGAAGTACCACAATTGTATGGAATCCCTGACTTGCTTGAGGCCTAGACATGATGGTATTTACCTTAAAATTCCAAGGACCGTGACTACCCATATATACCGAGGGTATAACTGCAGCTCTTTACTGGCAGTATATACGAGTAAATCTAAGACCTTGAAATTGTAAGAAAAAATGCTATCCAGATGATGAATTCGAATGTGGTTGATATAATTTTAAAATTTTGGTTGAGAACTGATAAGTTGATTTGGATTCTGATTGAAAAATGATGATTCCTAAATTTGGGTTGAAAAGCGATAAGCTGAGCAAAACCACAATGAGGATGAATGGGACGAGTCCCTGTGCTGATGTTCGTAACTAGAATGACGATAATGACTTCAGCAAATCACTATGAGATTAGTGGATTGTGCTGACAGCTTGCTACTTTGTTAACACTTGACCCAGTGGATCAAGTTAAGGGATGACAAATTAAAAACCTGTATAATTAAAATTTCCATGGAGGAATGTTCAGATGAAAATTCCGGTCTAATGGACCATTATTGTGTTAAGGATATGAATGATATGATCTAAATGAATTGTGTTCTGATGATGAGTTCTATATAAGGGATCTTTATCCCAGGATTCTGTTGGGTTCACCAGACTATAAGGAACCCTAGAATCAGTTGGATATTAAGGGAAAGAGTTGTTCTCTGATTTGCGAGATGAGGACATCTCGCATTTTTTAAGTGGGGTAGGATGTAAGATTCCTCCCTCCGGCTTTTGAGGTGTGCAGGTGTAAGAACCTCCCCTTCTGATCTTATAATTATTCCCCTCTCTGAAATAAAATAAAGATCATGTTTTACCCTGTTTTGGCCTAGAGAGAGAAAATGTCTAGAGGGAGGTAATTCAAAATTGAGATATTTTTGAATATAAAAATCCTCCTAGTGTCTAAAATGGTTTCCCTTGAACAGAAATTCAAAAAGAACTTTCCAATGTGCAATTGGAATTAATTGCAAATAGGTATAAAGGACCTTAGCCTAAGGATCTATATTTTTAGAAATTTTTGGATTATGGTCCAATTAAGGTTCCTATGGGCCAATCGGATCAATCCAAGTGTATGGAGGAGGTAAATTGAAGAATAAAAGAACCCCCCCCCCCCAAAATGAGTAAATTCTCACATAAGATGAAGAGTGGACTAAGGACAAAAGAAAAGAATTAAAAAACTGAATTTTGACACCTCAGTGTGGGGATCTCCCCTCATGAAGTAGGCACCTTTTTCCCATCATTACCTCCAATTTTAAATCAATAAAATGAGATATTTTCATCTCTCCTCTCTCCTATTTCAAAACTAGATCCAAAAAGTAAGCTGAACTGACCCAAAAATGGTCAAAAATTGACCAAACTGATATGGAAAATTCTAGAATCAGTTTGCTTGGTTAGAGGCTCACTTTTTCCTCTAAATAGGAGCCCCCCCCTTTGTAAAAGCTTAATGGTGTTTATGCACTGTTACTCTACTCCTATCATCCTGAGCCATCTACATTGAATTTTTTAATAATTCAATTGTTTTTTGCCTAATCCTCTCCAAAGTGAATTGGTGGCCACTATTGCTTCAAACAATAGTAGAACCCTCAATCCCTCAAGCCAAAGGAGAGCTTACAAGCTCCATGTAAGCTAATTTTCTTACTTTGTTTACAAATTTTAATGAAAAATCTATGGTTTTCTTGATTTTTATGTTTTGCAAATGATTGAATTAAATTTAAATGCTATGCCTTTGATGAAAAGGCCACCCTCTTCTCTATTCACCTATGAATATGCATGGATATTTGTAATATTAATTATTAAATTTGATTTCTATGCATAAAGAAAATTTTTTTAATTTCAAAAGTGTTATTCTTATAAAAGTTGATTTCTATGCATAGAAAGATGCATAAAGAAATTTTTTTATATTATACAAGTGTTATTCTTATTAAATTTGATTTTTATGCATAGAAAGATGCATAAAGGATTTTTTTAATTATAAAAGCGTTATTCTTTAAAAAATTTGATTTTTAGGCATAAATAGATGCATAAAGAAATTCTTTTTATTTTAAAAGTGCTACTCCTATTAAATTTGATTTTATGCATAAAAGGATTTTTTAATAAAAATGTTATTCCCATTGAAGTTGATTTTTATGCATAAATAGATGTATAAAAGGATTTTTTTTTACAAAAGCGTTATTCCCATTGAAATTGATTTTTATGCATTAATAGATGCATAAAGAATTTTTATATCAAAATTAGAATTCTCTTAAATTCTATGTTTAAACTCTATGAGTATTTGATAAATGAATAATTAAATACTCTAAGAGAGAAACTTCTATCGTTTTATATTCACACGGATTGTAAAAAGAAAATTCAGGAAATCTATCGAGATCAAAATATTCAGATAAATGATTAATTTATTCCTCATTACCACTGCTAGCACCCCAGAATTCATTGCGTTGAGGGGACAGGGATCTTTCACAGCTGGTATCAGAGCAAATTGGCTAAAGTGGATCAACCAAGAAACCAAAAATGTCAAAAATTTATGAAGTAGCAATAAATAGTTATAATTGTGTGATTAAATTGATACAAATTGATATTCAGAATGAAGATTCATAAATAAGTAATTAGGTGTTCAAATAAAAGTATCGCAATTGTATGGAATCCCTCACTTGCTTGAGGCGTAGACATGATACTTAAAATTCCAAGGACCGTGACTACCCATATATACCGAGGGTATAACTGCAGCTCTTACTGGCAGTTTATAATACGAGTAAATCTAAGACCTTGAAATTATAAGCAAAAATGCTATCTAGATGATGAATTCGAATGTCGTTGATATAATTTTAAAATTCTAGTTGAGAGCTGATGAGTTTATTTGGATTTTGATTGAAAAATGATAATTCTTGAATTTTAGTTGAAAAGCGATAAGCTGAGCAAAACCACACTGAGGATGAATGGGACGAGTCACTATGATGATGTTTGTAACTGGAATGACGATAATGACTTCAGCAAATCACTATGAGATTAGTGGATTGGGCTGACTAACACTTGACCCAGTGGATCAAGTTAAGGGATGACAAATTAAAAATCTGTATAATTGAAATTCCCATGGAAGAATGTTCAAATGAAAATTCCACTCTAATGGACCATTATTGTGTGAAGGATATGAATGATATGATCTGAATGAATTATGTTCTGATGATGAGTTCTATATAAGGGATCTTTATCCCAGGATTCTGTTGGGTTCACCAGACTATAAGGAACCCTAGAATTAGTTAGAGGGAAAGAGTTGTCCTCAGATTTGCGAGATGAGGACATCTCGCGTGTTTTCAAAGGGTTAGAATGTAAGATTCCTCCCTCTAGCTTTTGAGGTGTGCAGGTCATGTTTTACCCTGTTTTGGCCTGGAGAGAGAAAATGTCTAGAGGGAGGTAATTCAAAATTGAGATATTTTTGGATATAAAAATCCTCCTAGTGTCTAAAATGGTTTCCCCTGAAACAAAAATTCAAAAAGAACTTTCCAATGTGCAATTGGAATTAATTGCAAATAGGTATAAAGGACCTTAGCCTAAGGGTCTAAATTTTTAGAAATTTTTGGATTATGATCCAATTAAGGTTCTTGTGGGTCAATCAGATCAATCCAAGTGTAGGGAGAGGAGATAAATTGAAGAATAAAAGAAAAACCCCCCAAAAATGAGTAAATTCTCACATAAGATGAAGAGTGGACTAAGGACCAAAGAAAAGAATTAAAAAACTAAATTTTGACACCTCAGTGTGGGGATCTCCCCTCATGAAGCAGGCACCTTTTTCTCATCATTACCCCCAATTTTAAATCAATAAAATGAGATATTTTCATCTCTCCTCTCTCCTATTTCAAAACTAGATCCAAAAAGTAAGCTGAACTGACCCAAAAATGGTCAAAAATTGACCAAACTGATATGGAAAATTCTAGAATCAGTTTGCTTGGTTAGAGGCTCACTTTTTCCTCTAAATAGAAGCCTCCCCCTTTGTAAAAGCTTAATGGTGTTTATGCACTGTTACTCTACTATCATCCTGAGCCATCTACATTGAATTTTTAAATAATTCAATTGTTTTTGGCCTAATCCTCTCCAAAGTGAATTGGTGGCCTTTATTGCTTCAAACAATAGTAGAACCCTCAATCCCTCAAGCCAAAGGAGAGCTTACAAGCTCCATGTAAGCTAATTTTCTTACTTTGTTTACAAATTTTAATGAAAAATCTATGGTTTTCTCAATTTTTATGTTTTGCAAATGATTGAATTAAATTCAAATGCTATGCCTTTGATGAAAAGGCCACCCCTTTCTCTTCTTTACATTCCAACCTTTCTTAATCCTAGAAAGATTAACTAAGTGATTAATTAAACTCCTCTTATTGTTTACTCTCTTTAATTTAGAAAATTATGTAGATTAGAGTCCTATAATTCTAAATTGGGTTAATTAAGTTAAATAAAGAAAGATAAAAATGAGAAATGGTCAGCCATACAAAGGAGGTTATGGCAAAATTTTCCAGAATTTTGTGAAAAAGAAAATTTGTTTTTATGGTATTCCAAAAGAGTAATTCCCACCATTTTTGCATCTAAAAGAAATATTCGAATTACTCCATGTACATATTCACCTATGAATATGCATGGATATTTGTGATATTAATTATTAAATTTGATTTCTATGCATAGAAAGATGCATAAAGGAAATTTTTTTAATTACAAAAGTGTTATTCTTGTTAAATTTGATTTCTATGCATAGAAAGATGCATAAAGGAGTTTTTTTATTGTAAAGTGTTATTCTTATTAAATTTAATTTTTATGCATAGAAAGATGTTTTTAATTATAAAAGCATTATTCTTATAAAAATTGATTTACAGGCATAAATAGATGCATAAAGAAATTCTTTTCTTTAAAGTGTTATTCCTATTAAATTTGATTTTATGCATGCATAAAAGGATTTTTTTATAAAAGTGTTATTCCCATTGAAGTTGATTTTTATGCATAAAGAATTTTTATATCAAAATTAGAATTCTCTTAAATTTTATGTTTAAATTCTATGAGTATTTGATGAATGAATAATTAAATACTCTAAGAGAGAAATTTCTATTGTTTATATTCACACGGATTGTAAAAAGAAAATTCAGGAAATCTATCGAGATCAAAATATTTAGATAAATGATTAATCTATTCCTCATTACCAATGCCAGCACCCGAGAATTCATTGCACTGAGGGGACAGGGATCTTTCAACTGGTATGAGAGTGAATTCGGTAAAGTGGATCAAGCGAGAAACCAGAAATGTCAAAAATTTATGAAGTAGCAGTAAAAGGTTGTAATTGTGTGATGAAATTGATACAAATTGATATTCAGAATGAAGATTCATAAATAGGTAATTGGGTCTTCAAATGGAAGTACAACAATTGTATGGAATCCCTGACTTGCTTGAGGCCTAGACATGATGGTATTTACCTTAAAATTCCAAGGACCGTGACTACCCATATATACCGAGGGTATAACTATAGCTCTTTACTGGCAGTATATACGAGTAAATCTAAGACCTTGAAATTAAAAGAAAAAATGCTATCCAGATGATGAATTCGAATGTGGTTGATATAATTTTAAAATTTTGGTTGAGAACTGGAGTTGATTTGGATTCTGATTGAAAAATGATGATTCCTGAATTTGGGTTGAAAAGCGATAAGCTGAGCAAAACCACAATGAGGATGAATGGGACGAGTCCCTGTGCTGATGTTCATAACTAGAATGACGATAATGACTTCAGCACATCACTATGAGATTAGTGGATTGTGCTGACAGCTTGCTACTGTGTTAACACTTGACCCAGTGGATCAAGTTAAGGGATGACAAATTAAAAACCTGTATAATTGAAATTCCCATGGACGAATGTTCAGATGGAAATTCCGGTCTAATGGACCATTATTGTGTTTAGGATATGAATGATATGATCTGAATGAGTTGTGTTCTGATGATAAGTTTTACATAAGGGATCTTTATCCCAGGATTCTGTTGGGTTCACCAGACTATAAGGAACCCTAGAATCAGTTGGATCTTAAGGGAAAGAGTTGTCCTCTAATTTGCGAGATGAGGACATCTCGCGTTTTTTAAGTGGGATAGGATGTAAGATTCCTCCCTCCAGCTTTTGAGGTGTGCAGGTGTAAGAACCTCCCCTTCTAATCTTATAATTATTCCCCTCTCTAAAATAAAATAAAGATCATGTTTTACCCTGTTTTGACCTGGAGAGAGAAAATGTCTAGAGGGAGGTAATTCAAAATTGAGATTTTTTTGGATATAAAAATCCTCCTAGTGTCTAAAATGGTTTCCCCTGAACAGAAATTCAAAAAGAACTTTCCAATGTGCAATGGGAATTAATTGAAAATAGGTATAAAGGACCTTAGCCTAAGGGTCCATATTTTAAGAAATTTTTGGATTATGGTCCAATTAAGGTTCCTGTGGGCCAATCGGATCAATCCAAGTGTATGGAGGAGGTAAATTGAAGAATAAAAGAAAAACCCCCCAAAAAATGAGTAAATTCTCACATAAGATGAAGAGTGGACTAAGGACCAAAGAAAAGAATTAAAAAACTGAATTTTGACACCTCAGTGTGTGAGGATCTCCCCTCATGAAGTAGGCACCTTTTTCTCATCATTACCCCCAATTTTCAATCAATAAAATGAGATATTTTCATCTCTCCTCTTTCCTATTTCAAAACTAGATCCAAAAAGTAAGCTGAACTGACCCAAAAATGGTCAAAAATTGACCAAAATGATATGGAAAATTCTAGAATCAGTTTTCTTGGTTAGAGGCTGACTTTTTCCTCTAAATAGAAGCCTCCTCCTTTGTAAAAGCTTAATGGTGTTTATGCACTGTTACTCTACTCCTATCATCGTGAGCCATCTACATTGAATTTTTTAATAATTCGATTGTTTTTGGCCTACTCCTCTCCAAAGTGAATTGGTGGCCACTATTGCTTCAAACAATAGTAGAACCCTCAATCCCTCAAGCCAAAGGAGAGCTTACAAGGTCCATGTAAGCTTATTTTCTTACTTTGTTTACAAATTTTAATAAAAAATCTATGGTTTTCTTGATTTTTATGTTTTGCAAATGATTGAATTAAATTCAAATGCTATGCCTTTGATAAAAAAGCCACCCCCTTCTCTTCTTTACATTCCAACCTTTCTTAATCCTAGAAAGATTAACTAAGTGATTAATTAAACTCCTCTTATTGTTTACTCTCTTTAATTTAGAAAATTATATAGATTAGAGTCCTATAATTCTAAATTGGGTTAATTAAGTTAAATAAAGAAAGATAAAAATGAGAAATGGTCAGCCATACAAAGGAGGTTATGGCAAAATTTTCCAGAATTTTGTGAAAAAGAAAATTTGTTTTTATGGTATTCCAAAAGAGTAATTCCCACCATTTTTGCATCTAAAAGAAATATTCGAATTACTCCATGTACATATTCACCTATGAATATGCATGGATATTTGTGATATTAATTATTAAATTTGATTTCTATGCATAGAAAGATGCATAAAGGAAATTTTTTTAATTACAAAAGTGTTATTCTTGTTAAATTTGATTTCTATGCATAGAAAGATGCATAAAGGAGTTTTTTTATTGTAAAGTGTTATTCTTATTAAATTTAATTTTTATGCATAGAAAGATGTTTTTAATTATAAAAGCATTATTCTTATAAAAATTGATTTACAGGCATAAATAGATGCATAAAGAAATTCTTTTCTTTAAAGTGTTATTCCTATTAAATTTGATTTTATGCATGCATAAAAGGATTTTTTTATAAAAGTGTTATTCCCATTGAAGTTGATTTTTATGCATAAAGAATTTTTATATCAAAATTAGAATTCTCTTAAATTTTATGTTTAAATTCTATGAGTATTTGATAAATGAATAATTAAATACTCTAAGAGAGAAATTTCTATTGTTTATATTCACACGGATTGTAAAAAGAAAATTCAAGAAATCTATCGAGATCAAAATATTTAGATAAATGATTAATCTATTCCTCATTACCAATGCCAGCACCTGAGAATTCATTGCACTGAGGGGACAGGGATCTTTCAACTGGTATGAGAGTGAATTCGATAAAGTGGATCAACCGAGAAACCAGAAATGTCAAAAATTTATGAAGTAGCAGTAAAAGGTTGTAATTGTGTGATGAAATTGATACAAATTTATATTCAGAATGAAGATTCATAAATAGGTAATTGGGTCTTCAAATGGAAGTACAACAATTGTATGGAATCCCTGACTTGCTTGAGGCCTAGACATGATGGTATTTACCTTAAAATTCCAAGGACCGTGACTACCCATATATACCGAGGGTATAACTGTAGCTCTTTACTGGCAGTATATACGAGTAAATCTAAGACCTTGAAATTAAAAGAAAAAATGCTATCCAGATGATGAATTCGAATGTGGTTGATATAATTTTAAAATTTTGGTTGAGAACTGGAGTTGATTTGGATTCTGATTGAAAAATGATGATTCCTGAATTTGGGTTGAAAAGCGATAAGCTGAGCAAAACCACAATGAGGATGAATGGGACGAGTCCCTGTGCTGATGTTCGTAACTAGAATGACGATAATGACTTCAGCACATCACTATGAGATTAGTGGATTGTGCTGACAGCTTGCTACTGTGTTAACACTTGACCCAGTGGATCAAGTTAAGGGATGACAAATTAAAAACCTGTATAATTGAAATTCCCATGGACGAATGTTCAGATGGAAATTTCGATCTAATGGACCATTATTGTGTTTAGGATATGAATGATATGATCTAAATGAATTGCGTTCTGATGATGAGTTCTATATAAGGGATCTTTATCCCAGGATTCTGTTGGGTTCACCAGACTATAAGGAACCCTAGAATCAGTTGGATATTAAGGGAAAGAGTTGTCCTCTGATTTGCGAGATGAGGACATCTCGCGTTTTTTAAGTGGGATAGGATGTAAGATTCCTCCCTCCAGCTTTTGAGGTGTGCAGGTGTAAGAACCTCCCCTTCTAATCTTATAATTATTCCCCTCTCTAAAATAAAATAAAGATCATGTTTTACCCTGTTTTGACCTGGAGAGAGAAAATGTCTAGAGGGAGGTAATTCAAAATTGAGATTTTTTAGGATATAAAAATCCTCCTAGTGTCTAAAATGGTTTCCCCTGAACAGAAATTCAAAAAGAACTTTCCAATGTGCAATGGGAATTAATTGAAAATAGGTATAAAGGACCTTAGCCTAAGGGTCCATATTTTTAGAAATTTTTGGATTATGGTCCAATTAAGGTTCCTGTGGGCCAATCGGATCAATCCAAGTGTATGGAGGAGGTAAATTGAAGAATAAAAGAAAAACCCCCCAAAAAATGAGTAAATTCTCACATAAGATGAAGAGTGGACTAAGGACCAAAGAAAAGAATTAAAAACCTGAATTTTGACACCTCAGTGTGTGAGGATCTCCCGTCATGAAGTAGGCACCTTTTTCTCATCATTACCCCCAATTTTCAATCAATAAAATGAGATATTTTCATCTCTCCTCTTTCCTATTTCAAAACTAGATCCAAAAAGTAAGCTGAACTGACCCAAAAATGGTCAAAAATTGACCAAACTGATATGGAAAATTCTAGAATCAGTTTTCTTGGTTAGAGGCTGACTTTTTCCTCTAAATAGAAGCCTCCTCCTTTGTAAAAGCTTAATGGTGTTTATGCACTGTTACTCTACTCCTATCATCGTGAGCCATCTACATTGAATTTTTTAATAATTCGATTGTTTTTGGCCTACTCCTCTCCAAAGTGAATTGGTGGCCACTATTGCTTCAAACAATAGTAGAACCCTCAATCCCTCAAGCCAAAGGAGAGCTTACAAGGTCCATGTAAGCTAATTTTCTTACTTTGTTTACAAATTTTAATAAAAAATCTATGGTTTTCTTGATTTTTATGTTTTGCAAATGATTGAATTAAATTCAAATGCTATGCCTTTGATAAAAAAGCCACCCCCTTCTCTTCTTTACATTCCAACCTTTCTTAATCCTAGAAAGATTAACTAAGTGATTAATTAAACTCTTCTTATTGTTTACTCTCTTGAATTTAGAAAATTGTGTAGATTAGAGTTCTATAATTCTAAATTGGGTTAATTAAGTTAAATATTAAGTTAAATAAAGAAAGATAAAAATGAGAAATGATCAGCGATACAAAGAAGGTTATGGCAAAATTTTCCAGAATTTTGTGAAAAAGAAAGTTTGTTTTTATGTTATTTCAAAAGAGTAATTCCCACCATTTTTGCATCTAAAAGAAATATTCTAATTACTCCATGTACATATTTACCTATGAATATGCATGGATATTTGTGATATTAATTATTAAATTTGATTTCTATGCATAGAAAGATGCATAAAGGATTTTTTTTTAATTAGAAAAGTGTTATTCTTATTAAATTTGATTTCTATGCAAAGATCATAAAGGAAATTTTTTATATTATAAAAGTGTTATTCTTATTGAATTTGATTTTTTCGCATAGAAAGATGCATAAAGGATTTTTTTAATTATAAAAGCGTTATTCTTAAAAAAAATTAATTTTTAGGCATAAATAGATGCATAAAGAAATTCTTTTTATTTTAAAAGTGCTATTCCTATTAAATTTGATTTTATGCATAAAAGGATTTTTTTATAAAAATGTTATTCCCATTGAAGTTGATTTTTATGCATAAAAGGATTTTTTTTACAAAAGCGTTATTCCCATTGAAGTTGATTTTTATGCATAAATAGATGCATAAAGAATTTTTATATCAAAATTAGAATTCTCTTAAATTCTATGTTTAAACTCTATGAGTATTTGATAAATGAATAATTAAATACTCTAAGAGAGAAACTTCTATCGTTTTATATTCACATGGATTGAAAAAAGAAAATTCAGGAAATCTATCCAGATCAAAATATTCAGATAAATAATTAATTTATTCCTCATTGCCACTGCTAGCACCCCAGAACTCGTTGCGCTGAGGGGACAGGGATCTTTCAGCTGGTATCAGAGCGAATTGGCTAAAGTGGATCAACCAAGAAACCAGAAATGTCAAAAAATTCTATAGCAATAAAAGGTTGTAATTGTGTGATAAAATTGATACAAATTGATATTCAGAATGAAGATTTATAAATAGGTAATTGGGTGTTCAAATAGAAGTACCGCAATTGTATGGAATCCCTGACTTGCTTGAGGCCTAGACATGATGGTATTTACCTTAAAATTCCAAGGACCGTGACTACCCATATATACCGAGGGTATAACTGCAGCTCTTACTGGCAGTTTATAATACGAGTAAATCGAAGACCTTGAAATTATAAGCAAAAATGCTATCTAGATGACGAATTCGAATGTGGTTGATATAATTTTAAAATTCTGGTTGAGAGCTGATGAGTTGATTTGGATTTTGATTGAAAAATGATGATTCTTGAATTTTGGTTGAAAAGTGATAAGTTGACCAAAACCACAATGAGTATGAATGGGACGAGTCCCTATGATGATGTTCGTAACTGGAATGACGAGTCCCTATGATGATGTTCGTAACTGGAATGACGGTAATGACTTCAGCAAATCACTATGAGATTAGTGGATTGGGCTGACAGCTTGCTACTGTTAATACTTGACCCAATGGATCAAGTTAAGGGATGACAAATTAAAAACCTGTATAATTAAAATTTCCATGGAGGAATGTTCAGATGGAAATTCCGGTCTAATGGACCATTATTGTGTTAAGGATATGAATGATATGATCTAAATGAATTGCGTTCTGATGATGAGTTCTATATAAGGGATCTTTATCCCAGGATTCTGTTGGGTTCACCAGACTATAAGGAACCCTAGAATCAGTTGGATATTAAGGGAAAGAGTTGTCCTCTGATTTGCGAGATGAGGACATCTCGCGTTTTTTAAGTGGGGTAGGATGTAAGATTCCTCCCTCCAACTTTTGAGGTGTGCAGGTGTAAGAACTTCCCCTTCTGATCTTACAATTATTCCCCTCTCTGAAATAAAAGAAAGATCATATTTTTACCTTGTTTTGGCCTGGAGAGAGAAAATGTCTAGAGGGAGGTAATTCAAAATTGAGATATTTTTGGATATAAAAATCGTCCTTGTGTCTGAAATGGTTTCCCCTGAAACAGAAATTCAAAAAGAACTTTCCAATGTGCAATTGGAATTAATTAAAAATAGGTATAAAGGACCTTAGCCTAAGGGTCCAGATTTTGAGAAATTTTTGGATTATGGTCCAATTAAGGTTCCTGTGGGTCAATCGGATCAATCCAAGTGTAGGGAGAGGAGATAAATTGAAGAATAAAAGAAAAACCCCCCAAAAATGAGTAAATTCTCACATAAGATGAAGAGACTAAGGACCAAAGAAAAGAATTAAAAAACTAAATTTTGACACCTCAGTGTGGGGATCTCCCCTCATGAAGCAGGCACCTTTTTCTCATCATTACCCCCAATTTTAAATTAATAAAATGAGATATTTTCATCTCTCCTCTCTCCTATTTCAAAACTAGATCCAAAAAGTAAGCTGAACTGACCCAAAAATGGTCAAAAATTGACCAAACTGATTTGAAAAATTCTAGAATCAGTTTGCTTGGTTAGAGGCTCACTTTTTCCTCTAAATAGAAGCCTCCCCCTTTGTAAAAGCTTAATGGTATTTATGCACTGTTACTCTACTCCTATCATCCTGAGCCATCTACATTGAATTTTTTAATAATTCAATTGTTTTTGGCCTAATCCTCTCCAAAGTGAATTGGTGGCCACTATTGCTTCAAACAATAGTAGAACCCTCAATCCCTCAAGCCAAAGGAGAGCTTACAAGCTCCATGTAAGCTAATTTTCTTACTTTGTTTACAAATTTTAATGAAAAATCTATGGTTTTCTCGATTTTTATGTTTTGCAAATGATTGCATAAATTCAAATGCTATGTCTTTAATGAAAAGCCCACCCCCTTCTCTTCTTTATATTCCGACCTTTCTTAATCTTAGAAAGATTAACTAAGTGATTAATTAAACTCTTCTTATTGTTTACTCTCTTTAATTTAGAAAATTATGTAGATTAGAGTTCTATAATTCTAAATTGGGTTAATTAAGCTAAATAAAGAAAGATAAAAATGAGAAATGGTCAGCCATACAAAGGAGGTTATGGTAAAATTTTCCAGAATTTTGTGAAAAAGAAAGTTTGTTTTTATGTTATTCCAAAAGATATTCCCACCATTTTTGCATCTAAAAGAAATATTCTAATTACTCCATGCACATATTCACCTATGAATACGCATGGATATCACTGATATTAATTATTAAATTTGATTTCTATGCATAGAAAGATTCATAAAGAAATTTTTTTTAATTACAAAAGTGTTATTCTTATTAAATTTGATTTCTATGCATAGAAAGATGCATAAAGGAATTTTTTATTATAAAAGTGTTATTCTTATTAAATTTGATTTTTATGCATAGAAAGATGCATAAAGAAAATTTTTTAATTATAAAAGCGTTATTCTTATAAAAATTGATTTTGAGGCATAAAGAAATTCTTTTTATTTTAAAAGTGTTATTCCTATTAAATTTGATTTTTTGCATAAAAGGATTTTTTTTATAAAAGTGTTATTCCCATTGAAGTTGATTTTTATGCATAAATAGATGCATAAAGAATTTTTATATCAAAATTATAATTCTTTTTATAAATAGATGCATAAAGAATTTTTATATCAAAATTATAATTCTTTTAAATTCTATGTTTAAATTCTATTAATATTTAATAAATGAATAATTAAATACTCTAAGAGAGAAATTTCTATCGTTTTATATTCACACGGATTGTAAAAAGAAAATTAAGGAAATCTATCGAGATCGAAATATTCAAATAAATGATTAATTTATTCCTCATTGGAATTCGTAACTAATTTAGAAATCAGTTAAGTGAATATTCAAAGAAAGAAATTTAGTAAAATAGTAACTGAATTATCAAACCTTTTTGAGCAAGATAGTTCAGGAAAAATCTTATTTGACTCGAACCTTGAATCAAACTATAACCAAGACCATGACCAAGACCAAACTCTTTCGTCAATTTCCAGGAAAGAAGGTGTGACTAGTTTAGAAACATACACTTAAAACTCTGCCAAATATGAAACTAAGTTTGAGACCCTTCAAATTGATATGTGGATCAAGGTTATAGAATTCAAGGAATTCTAGTATGAAATTCAGAATTTCGATCAAGAAGTTTTGGGGATATTGATTTAAGAAATATTCCTTGTATTCAAAAGAAAATCAAACTGAAAACTTGTATAGAAACCCTGTTTTCCTAAAGGACTGTCTTATGCAGAATGCTAGAGGGAGCATTTGGTATATGTTTTTCTAAGGGACGTTCTGTTTGCTGACGGGGAGTGTTCAAAGGACGGCTCACGTGGCAAAGCCTGCCCAGGTCTTGACCAACCTCAGTATGGTTGAAAAATGGTGCGCTTCCGGTATGATGGGCGAGGGCCGACGAAGCGGTCCCTGAGTGAATAGATGTGATGACATGTGAATCCAATAGATGTGAATAAATGGATGAGATGTGATGTCATGTGAATCGGGATGCAATTGAATGATATGGGATGTGAATGTGTATGTGAAGAATGGATGTGGATATGTATGTGAAAGAATGGATGTGGATGTATGTGAAGAATGGATGTGGATATGTATGTGAAAGAATGGATGTGGATGTATGTGAAAGAATGGATGTGGATGTGTATGTGAAGAATGGATGTGGATGTGTATGTGAAAGAATGGATGTGGATGTGTATGTGAAAGAATGGATGTGGAGGTGTATGTGAAAGAATGGATGTGGATGTGGATGTAAAGAGATGTGATGTGACATGAATATATGTGGATGTGAAGTGATAGATATGAATGTATGGATAGATGTGGGTAGTCGTACATGTGAACGATTGGATGGATGTGGATGAATGAGATGAGATGTGTATGAATGAGATATGATGTGGATAGATGTGATGTGATGTTATGTGGATAGAATGTATGTGATGGGATGATGATGAGAATGAATGTGATGGATATGAATGAATGTGATGTGATGGATGTGAATGGATGGAGGTGATGTGATGTGAAATGGATAGATGTGAGTGAATGAGATGTGATGTGAATCGAGATGTGAATGAATGAGATGTGATGTCATGTGAATCGAGATGTGAATGAATGATATGGGATGTGAATGGATGAATGATATGGGATGTGAATGGATGAGATGTGATGTGATGTGAATTGGGATGTGAATAAAACATGCATGTCCCAATGATTGCATGCTATTTAGAGGGGTTAATAAAGATGCAACACAATGTCTACAATGTGGAGAGAGCTGCTATAGGGATGATTTGCAATTAGATAAAGTTCCCCGAAAGGTTTTTAGACACTTCCCTATCATTCCTTGCATCCAACACATGGTTAAATGTAAAGGGATTGCAAAACTCATGACGTGGCATGCTACTCATCGCTCGATCGATGAAATCATGAGGATCATAGTTGATTCATCGACATGGAAACATATGGAGCGTCAATGGCCGAAGTTTAAAGATGAGTCTTATCACTTACATCTTGGCTTGGGCATGGATGGTGTTAACCCATTTGGCTTCAAGTCCACATCATGGTCTACTTGGGCTATTGTATTGGTGAATTACAACCTTCCTCCATGGGTGGCAATCAAGAAAGGTCATATCATGCTTGCTCTCCTTGTACCAGGCAAGTATAAGGTGGCAAACATGGATGTGCACCTCGACCCTTTTATTGAGGAGCTTGAGACACTATGGCGAGGTATCAAAGTACATGATGTTTCAAGGCCAATAAATAGGCGTGAGACGGAGGTGAAAGGAGTTTTGCTTTTTGGACGATGCATGACTATCCCGGGTTCTCGGAGTGCTCAGGTACGCTTTTGCCTTTAAACTTTAAGTTTATATCTCCATCTCAATCATCTCAATTTAAAAATAGGTTTGGCAACCTCCGAACATCATGCATGTCCGATTTGCAGACCATCACTTGTTTCGGAAAGACCCTCTATGCTTAAGAAGGTGGTGTATGACAAACATCATCGATTTCTCCCTTCTTAACGTCCCAAGTATGTGCCACATGATGTCTCACCACTTGTGATAAGAGGTAGAGATTGGTTTGAGGCATGGAGAAGCACTCTTAATCCACCACCAAATGGGATGTCTAGACACTCCATCTTCTTTCGACTTCCATATTGGTGTGACATGAAGATCAATCATCTCTTAGATCCCATGCATATCTTCAAGAATGTAGCAAAAAATATTTGGGACCATTTAATTGGTAAAAGAGATACAAATGGTGCAAGGGATGACTTACAAAAAATATTTGGGACCATTTAATTGGTAAAAGAGATACAAATGGTGCAAGGGATGACTTACAAAACATTGGATGCCTTCAAAGTGCATGGCCAATTGAAAGTGAGAGTGGCAAAACAGTTCTACCAAAGGCACCACGGGTATTAACCAAGAGGGAACACAATAAGGTGAAAAGTGTAATTGCCTCTTTTTGTACACCAATGGGAGTAATGCATTCATTGAAGGGTGCCTTCACAAAGACCAAAAAGAAAGAAGAGGAAAAATTATATGGCCTCAAGACACATGATTAGCACAAGATATTACAGGTATATAAATATTCGCTTATTCATTTTCTCTTTTTGTGGTACATAATTTGTAAGCTCATATACTAGCTTCCATTTTTTCCTATACATAGTTTATTCTTCCAATTTCTATAGTTGGTTATGGAGACAAAAAGGTAAGAGAGGCTATATACAAAATGGGAGGCTTCAATTCACTAAGTTATATTGCTTATTTGGAATTCTCATGCGCTCACAAGTAATATATTGGTAAATAGTACACAGTTATTATGTATGTAGGTACATATCCTTAAAGGAGATAGATCCTACATCCATTGAGATGGCTTGTCTCAATGCTATTGAGGTAGTGTGTATGATCGAGGACAACTTTCCTAGAACAATTCTCACTAGCCAATTGCATCTTGTGGTGCATTTGGTTGATGAAGCGGAGTTGTGTGGTGTTTGTTCATGTTCGATGAATGTTTTTTCTTGAAAGATTCATGAAAACCTTAAAGGACTTTGTGAAACAAAGAGTGATGCCAGAAGTAAGCATGACATAGGGATAGTTGATGCAAGAGTATCTTGTGTATATCTCAAAACATCGATCTCGCATAGATCATTCCATGCCACGATTGTGGAGCAATGAGGTGGATGACCGACTAATCACTAATGTGCCTCAGGGAAAAGGAAGGAAATGAAGATTGGATTAAGCATTACGCCATAAGGTGAATACATTTTGCATTCTAAATAGTCCCATCATGGGAGAAGTGGATTGGGAGATACAAGGATGCAATCAATAGACGAAAGGATGAGAGAAGAGCTTTTAGAAGAGAAAATAGACACTTGCCATTCCCGCCTAGCTTGGAACCTCTACCAAATGTGATCAATATAGAATGGCTTCGTATGGCAATATTGATGACATCACAAAATGGAGAGATGATCACAAGAGAAGAGCATGAGTATGTAAGAGGATGTGACCCTCAAGTAAGTACATTCTTGTTTTCTATCTCACGTATATACCTTGTTCAATGCACTATACTAAATGTCATGCTTTTGTTTAATGTTAATACAAACTATATAATTCAATATGGTCAGAGGGAAGGAAATTTCTCATGGAACGTGTGGATTCTAAAAGAAACACATTTGATTGTGGTGTGATGGAAACTTTTGAGCAAGAAAGTCGAGCTAGTAGACATGATACCAATGTCATAGAGGACAATCTTGAGTATTGTGGAACTATTTAGGATGTTCTTGAGGTTGGATTTAGAGCATTTAGTCTATTCATCTTTGATGTCAAATGGTTCAAGGTGATATATAGAGGTGCTCAAGAAACCGTGAAGAAATATCCAAATGGGTTCTTTCAAATTGATTTCACCAAGTTTTGGAATGATGAGAAAGATACCTTCGTACTACCTCAACACAATCAGGTTAGTAACCCAACAAATCCCAAATTAAATCTTGATGTAGTATAATAAAAGTGTAACTCCTTTGCTTTGTGATATTAGGTTGTGTTTTACACCGATCAAATTGATCCAAAGTGGTGGTATGTTACACAAGTTTCCCCTCGTTCAAAACATATCTTTCAAGATCAAGATATGAAGGCCGAATCTCTAGATGAGGTGCAAGTACTACCTCAAATCGGCTCATTGCAAGAAGACGATGAAGAAAACATTGTGGATGGGGCCGATGAAGAGCGTGAGGAACATCAATCAGAAGAAGATGATGAGTCACCTATCAATCATGACAATGCTTCATTGGATCATGATAGTGATATTGATATTGATATGAAACCCCATCTTTTCATTGATCTTACATTAGATATAGACATTGATGAAGCAACACATATGGATTTATTACAAGATGTGGTAGATTCATTATCTTGACATTATTTCGCTTCTCAAAAGTTTTCAACTATTTTTTTTTTTGCTCGAAACATGGCTCCAAGGGTTTTAATGAATGTTTTTTAAAAACTATATATCATTTTCTATGTGTATATGACATGTATTTTTGAAATTCAGCATCCAACAACTCTCTAGAATTTCATGCAGTGAAAATAGCAGCGTAATTTCGATGCTATTTTTGCTGTTTAGTAGAGAAATCACAATATAGCAACAAAATTTCAATGTTAAAGGCATTGCCCAACATCGGAATTTCTCTGCTATAAACGTGTGGAGCAGTGAAATTTTATTGTTAACAGCATTGTTGAGTAGAGCGAACGAGATCCTTGACATCCGACAAGAAAAGCGCTGCTGAAACGCTGCTATGCTCCCAACGTGTTGTAGTGTTAGGATTAGTGTTGAGGTGGATATGAGACATTGTAGGACTCCTCCAGTGATCACAATGGTCTAGGAGTGTTTATGCTCATTGGTATATAGTACCATCCTGGTCTAAGGATCATGAGCATCATAGTGTAAGGAGATTAATGATGAGGTGACACTGATGTGTTACCTAGATATTTTTTATGTGATGTGTGACATGGACACATGAAATATGCATGATTTGAAAATAACAAGTATATTTTCTTTTAAAAGGATTATTTTTATAACAGAGTAGTGTGTGTGAACTCTTGTTTTTAAGTGGTGTGTATGAGTAAAGTGGCAATTTTTAATTATGGACCTGTGTGAGTTCACTGTGTGAGTTCACACTAACTCCATAGGTCGAGTGGTGGGTTGAAGGATAAACCCATGGGATTGGATGGGCTAGGTTGAGCATATGGATCTGGCCGAATTAGAAAAAGGATTAAACACTAGAAAGTGGGTAGTTGGGTCGACTCAAGATGCGAGTACTTTCCAACGAAACAAAATTGTGTTATTAGAATGAGAAAAACCTAGGATGAATAGTGTAGTCGGAAAATCATAACAAGGATAGAAGAGTTATCTTCATAATTGAGGAGTTAGGACACCTTGTTAAGCCTCGATAGGAACTCGCTTTTTGATGTGACCTGCATGTGAGAATTATGAAAGAAAAACACCCGGTGAAATCATTAACCTTTCGTACGTAAGGATTGTTCTTAGTCAGCAGACTAAGAGGAGCTCATGGAATAGTCAAGTGTTTGGACATTGTGATAGTCACTCTATCCTTAGTGTGATTTTGATGCCATAGATAGAGGGGTAGGGGTTTCACAGATTGAGTCTAAAATGTCAAATGATGGTTTAAAATTTGCCTAGTCAAAGGGTTTCTCTTATTTTTCTTTCTAAGATGGGCAATTGAGGGGGGGGGGGGGGGGGAATGTTCAAAAGTGGAGTCCCTCCTGCAGGACATGGGTTAGACCTCGATTACAAATTTATTCCACACTTTGTTGCTATTTCCACACGTAACATTAGACTAGAAACCTAGGGGATTCAGGTGATTCGAGACACCTTCAATAGTGAAAGATTCTTTTGTGTATATGTAGCATTGGCATAAAAAAGTTCAACCGTGGCATAATTGTTTAAGATTCTCTCAGAAGCCAATGCTCTGGAATATTTCATTATTGTTGGAGCCCACGGCTTTTGGATTTTGTCCCCCCCCTCTGTGAGGTGGGAATACTATCCAAGGCCCTTGGGCCTTGGGAGTATGCTAGCCGCGGTGCCAAGAAAATTGCATCTTTATGGGGATGAGGTGCAAGGGAGCGGCGTAGCACGGATCCATGTTAGGCACACGTAGAACGCACTCACGCACCGGGTACACATGTTAGGCCTCCCGCGTTGTTAGTGAGGTTCCGTGGTGCCAAGTGTCTCCGGGGGATGCCCTCCCCACCTTGACGGTGATGTGCCAAAACGTGGAAACGGGACTGAAAACGGTGGACATGGCCCGAGACGGAGTTCAAGCAGGTAAAACTTGGGACCTAGCCGTCCAAGCAGAGCTTGTTGGGACGACGTCTAAGAAGACTGGGATCTTCACAGTACGGCAAGACGCATTCAGAACTAAAGGTTCAAGGTGATGGTGCAGAGTCAGGAAACAAAGCTAATGTGAAGGTCGTCATGGTGTCATGGGGGCCTAAACAGGACTAAGTGGATGGGCTTTACGTCTTAGTGAATAGGAACAAGCATATTTAGACTCAAAGGGGGTCAAAATCGTCTGATCAGGTTTCGAGGCAGTTTGTAGAGCATGGCAAAGCAAGTCTTGGTGTCAAGGCAAGCTAGAGCACTCAGTCAAGTGAACCAAGGCAGAAGAGGTGCAAAGGTTCGAATGCCAAAGGATCGCGGTGGTTTCACTTGGTGTTAGGTGGGGCCAAAGGCACTTTGCCACAGAGGATCAATGCACCTATGTACCAAAGTAGGTTGATTCAAGGTAAGAAGGTCCATGGCAACCAAGTGCAGAGTTAGAAGTGGCACAAGAAGGGGCAAACCAAGCTGGAGTCAGTGAGGTGGTCAACTCTTGTCCATAAAGATGTCTGTACAAAGAGCTCAAGGGGCATTGGCGAGCAACAAGACTCAAACAACGCTCCAAAGGAAAGGAATGTGAAGTCAAATTTGAAGAAAATATGTTGCAACCAAGTTGGTGTCAACTCGACGGACAAATCTCGACTTCCTTGAAGGCTTATGCATTTCGGACAAAACTGCATTGCCTCAAGTAATCACTCTTACTCAGCTCAGACAGGAGCTTCGGCGAGACCATGGAGTCACCTCGCCAAATTCTAGGGGATTGGGGGACTCTCAAGTGGGGGCTTGAAGTACGGGCCTTTAGAAGAAAAATTCAAAAATACAAAAACATACACCGTTTTTTCTTTGTAAACGGGTTAGACACTGACCTTGCTAATGGCTATAAAGCAGGGTTAAGACCTCCCGCGTCTATTTACTACTTATCACTATGCACAAAGATCATTCTCCAAGGTGCATACACTCAACCTTTGGTTTTGAAGGCAATTGACAAGGGCATCAATTCCATAAAGGGGAGGTGTATGTGAGGTGGGAATCCTATCCAAGGCCCTTAGTGCCTTGGGGATATGCTAGCCCGTGTTGAGGAAATTGCATCTTTATGGGGATGAGGAAATTGCATCTTTATGGGGATGAGGTACAAGGGACAAGGAAGCGACATAGTACGGACCCATGTTAGGCACACGTAGAACACACTCATGCATCGTGTAAGCACGTTAGGCCTCTCGCGTTGCAAGTGAGGTTTCGTGGTGCCGAGTGCCTTCGGGGAATGCCCTCCCTGCCTTGACGATGATGTGTCGAAAATGTGGAAACGAGACCGAAAATGGTGGAAACGGCGAGCCATCCCGTGCTGAGACGGGTCGCGGGCCGACGGATCATGGATGGAAGGCAAGTCTCGAGCCCAGGCCGTGGGAGCCGGGCCGGGCATGAAGGCAAGTGATCGGTGAGACCCGCAAGGAAAACGCACGAGACATGCTCGACGGGCCGGTGGAGCCGTGTCATGAAACATGGTTTGTGTGCGGCTAGATGTCCGAGTCCCGTTCCACCCATGCTTGTGACACCCTCTCTCCCCAAAATAAAAAAATAAAAGAACTCCTCCCCAAGGGCGTCAGGCGGCGTAGCTGGGGGCGGTGGGTGTCGGAGATCCGTGTGCCCAGGAGCCAAACCCGCATCTGGCTGGGCTCCTTCCAATGCCCGCATCAGGCCGCCCGCGCCTACGACGTGGCTGCCGCCTGCCTTCGCGGCCCCTCAGCCTCACTCAATTTCCCGTCCGCGCCCCCGCCCTCCTCCGACCCGTGCCTTTCCCCGACGTCCATACAAAAGCTGGCGGCCCACGAGGCTGCCCGCTTCAACGTATTCAAGGTGGCCACGGCGCCTCCCGAATCCAACTCTGCTGGTTTCCCTTCATCTCGGATCGGCAACGACCGGTCGATTCCCGCGGCGCCACCTTCTGCGAGTAACCTCCATGATGAGAGGGTACCTCCGCCTAATGAAGATACCTTCACTTGCAGCGATCCACTTGCCGACCCGGCTCCTCCTCCTCATCATAGCCTACACCAACACGATCGAACGCCCATTCCATTCAATGAGCACGAAACTATTAACGAGCCTCTGCATGATCTGGCCCCGGACTCCCAGCACATTCCTCCGTCGCTACGTGACCTATGGTTTTCGCTTGATATTATTAGAGGGTTAGAGAGAGAGAGAGAGAGAGAGAGAGAGAGAGAGAGAGAGAGAAACATTGAGTGTTAGAGAGAGGAAGAATGAGAGAGAGAGAGAGAGAGAGAGAGAGAGGATTAAAAAGAGAAAGAAAGAGAGTGCTATATATGCAAAGGCTGCCAATCCTAACCCTAATCTGAAGCAATAATTAGTATCAGAGCTCGGTGTCTCATGATTGCGTCCTTCTTTCATTCTTCTTAGGGTGCAGCCTCTTAACCCTAACCCTAATCTGAAGCAATAATTAGTAAAACATTCCGACCTTTAATAAATCCATATTACCTTGGATGAATCAAAGTAGGAGAAATCGTTATAACCTCTCTCTAACGTTCTCTCTCTCTTTGTCTCTCTAACTCTCTAACCCTCTAAAACTCTCTCTGTCTTTCCATCTAACCCTCACTCTCTCTCTAACTCTCTTTACCTTTCTCTAACTCTCTCCCTAACACTTTCTATCTCTCTCTCTTTCTTTTTCTTTCTAACCCCCTCCCTCTCTCTGACTCTCTTACTCTCTTTACCTTTCTCTAGCTTTCTCTCTCAGTCTCAGTCTCTCTCTCTCTCTCTCTCTATCTCTCTCTCTAACACTCATTGTTTCTCTCCTTTTTTTTCGTAATAGAAGATATATTACAAAAAATTAGTTTACAAACGGTCACATGGCTGCTATAGGTGATATACTAGCTTTCCCTCACTAATTACTATGAACCATAGGTGTTGCTCAGAGTACCCTCATCCAATATATAGCCATGTCATTCTCCACCAAATGAGTTGACTGCAAACAAGGATGCAAACAAGGAAGAGACTTTTATATAACCTATGCAAGCTATAATACCAACTCTTGCATCAAATATGAAAGCATTCCTAGTTAACCAGATATGCCACAAACCTGTCCACCTGAAAAAATGAAAGAAAACTAAATGTTTTGGGTTATTCGGCCCATTCGGAATCTTGCCAAAAATCTAGTCTTCAACCTTTACGAGCCTGTTTGTCAATGGAATTCATACATCAGAAAGAGAATCCCACACCTTCTTTGTCACCATACATGAAATGAAAAGATTCGGGCATGTTTCCAAGCATGTAGTATAACACACACAATTACCAGAAGCAATCCACCGCTTTCGCAACGGTAGACCTCTAACTAGCATGTGCCATAGGAACACCTTCTCTTAATATGGAATCTTAGACTACCAGCCTTGTAAGATTACTTCCTTCCACCAGGCTTTACTTTTCTTGATGTTCCATACTCTATTAGCCTTCTCTGATCCAACGCTTATCTTCCACCATCATATGGTACACTTGATTTATTGTATGTTGGACAATGTCCTCAAAATGCCCAATCTAACCAAGGTTGCTAATCCTCAATTTGAGGAATATCACCAAATGGTATTAGTCCTGCTCTCACCTTCTCCCATAAACTGTACATATCCATGTGAAACTTGAAAATATTGACGGATTTTTTGAAAAGACAATAAGTAGCCTATACGTGGCAATAAAGCATCCATAATTCTCACTAGTCCCAATCGAATCATTCTATTGAATTTTGGTTGCTCAACAAGTTTGTCAAGCCACTCCAGAAATTATGAAGTAGCCGACACCTCACCTGCCATAGAATTCAACTGCAACCACTGATCTGAAGGCTTCCATTTAGTGTGTGTTAGCACCTCCTTCCATGAGATCATCAAATGAGAAAGGAGAGATGAAGCCACCACTCAAACCTATTGGGAATCATTCACTACATCCCACCATGTACCATCAATCTTGGTATTACCATGCACAAGTCTGACCTCCTCTATGAGGGCCTTAGCCAACCATTACCACCCATGGCTCTTGAGATACACACATATCTTGCAATAAAGGCCATCTCCTAGTAGTGACCATATGTGATCTGACATCTAATAGGGCTTCCCATCCACGTCTGCCCTCACATATTTCCTGCTCTTTTCCATAGCATAAATCTAATTGGCTGTTGTATCTAATGCAAAGCTTTGCCCATCCATGGCAATAAAGGTAAGAAAAAAGATATCATGCTAATTGTGCCACTTTGAGCCGAACATGCATAGGCCAACCTTAGGATTTCCAATACATAAACTTATCATTTATCCTTGCAGAAATTCATACCACAACAAAGCATGTGAATCAACATACTCCAATCAGATAACCCAAGTGACGTGTGATGCATCATCCCCTTTGTATGGCATGTCCATTCCATCCCAAACCAAGCACATCGCTCTCGGTATGTACTGCTATCTTATCTTTCTCTCTAACTCACTCTTTTTACCTTTCTGTTACTCTCTCTCTAATCCTCTAGCTATAACACTCTCTCTCTAACCCTCTAGCTATCTTTCTCTCTAACTCTCTAACCTTCTCACTCTCTAACCCTCTCTCTCTCTCTAACCAACAAAGCATTCGTCATTTGTTGACCCAACCATTGATCTCTGATTGACATATCAAATGGGCTTCATTTATCCAAAGTTTCCAACCCATGATTTAATATCAACCAGGCAAAGAAAATGTTGTGGCCGATGCCTTAAGTAGACGTCCTAGTAGTCGCAACATTTTTGTTATTCAAAGTTAACCATTAAGACCTATGAGAGAATCATATGATATAGACCCAAATTTTTTTAAAATTTGGACTAAGCTTAGAGACAACAATTGGAACCCTATTTGCGATTACTCATGCCACGATGGTTATCTTTTCTGCCAAAAAAGATTGTATATTACATAACCTTTTAGACAATTCATACTGGAGGAAATGCATCAACCACTGTACATGGGTCATCAAGGTGTTTCAGCTACCTTACAATTAGTATCAAGGGAATTCTTTTGGCCTCATTTCAAACAAGATATAGCAAAATTTGTGGCTGAATGTTCTATTTGTCTGAAGATTAAAAGCTACAAAGGTAAAACCCAAGGACTCCTTACCCCCTACCAATTTCTAATGATACTTGGGAACAAATATCCATGGACTTCATCACAGGTTTTCCTACTACACTGAGTCATAACGATATGATTTGGACAATAATTGACCGTTTGAGTAAGCAAGCATACTTCTTACCTTGTAAGAAAACTTTGTCTTCTCAACAAGCCACAAATATGTTTATCAAACAAATCTTTGTACATCACGGCTTGCCAAAAGTCATTGTTTCTGACAGGAATTCAAGATTTTGTAGTAATTTTTGGATCACATTATTCTCCAACTTAGGTACTAAAGTAGATTTCTCAACAGCTTTTCATCTGGAAACAAATGGACAAACTGAGGTTACTAACAACACTATCTTAGATATACTCAGAGCCTATGTTGCCCAACAACCTGACTCACGGGATAAGTACATTCATCTTCTCCAATTTGCTTACAACAATAATACTCCTCATTCAGCTATACTGGTCGAGCACCTTTCGCGAAACTGTATATGGAAAACTTTTGCCTATTCCGGCAACTAGATTTTCTCACAAAATCGAAGCTGCTGATCAATTCACTATTGATTTTACGACCATTATGAATGACCTAAAACATTCCATTGCTCATGCTCAAGAAAAGTATGTTAAAAGCAAATCGTAAACGTAAAGCTATATCTTTTGAACTTGGAGGCTCTGTTATTTTAAAAATTGAAAAACGTCGACTTAAAAGTGTTGAAAAATTCCCAACTACTATTAAGCTTGCACCAAGATTTTATGGATCTTTTAAAGTGATCCACAAAATTAATAATGTTGTGTATGAATTTGAATTACCTTCTCATTGGCACATTCATAATTCATTTCATGTTAGCTTATTAAAACCTTTCAAAGGACAACTTCCCACTCATCCAGTATATGAAGACCCACCTCTTATTGAAGGAGACCAAGAAATTTTACTCCCAGATAATATCATTGACCATCAAATTATACCAACTCGTACTGGAAACCAATATAGAAAATATTTAATAACTTTCAAAAATCATCCTCATCTCATGAAGATGCAAGATGGGTGCCTGAGAAATATTTTCATGCCTTCCCTTAGATCCTCCGTTCTTTTCAACAAACCGGTAATTGAGGGCAATTGCAAAGTCAAGCAAGAGGGAATGTTATGGGAATATATTTGAAGCCCTCTTTAAAATATTATTCTACCCTCTTAGATAATTTGGGGACACTTGGATTATCTTTGCTTCATGCCAAATTATGTTAATATCATGGGTGATACCATTATAAATATTAATACGTTTGGTGGATATTGACGTATGCTTGGGGTCTCCAATGTTTGTTTTCGTTGGTTCATATGTAGGGGGTGATTCTTGGGTTACCTACGCCTGGCAAACATGTGTGTGATGATGGTTTGTATGCTTATGAAATATTTATTTCACCAATTTATTGTTTATAAGTGAAGAGGATTCCGAGGATTGAAGAGAAGTCGCACAAATTTATTACTTGGCACACCATTTTTGTTAACAAACTTTATATATACATGTGCGAGCTTGTGCACATTTTGATTTATTTTGTAAAAGCCATAGTTTATCAAGCATAGAATTGATCTTTAATATTTGGTAAAGCGTGATATGCTTTAAACCCAAGCCTCAATTTATGGGCACTTTATTTTTGAAGATAAGAGAGTGTCGTGTAAGAAAAACACCCTTTTTGTATTTTTGTAGGCTATGGCCTAAATTGGAATAAAGTATCTCGTAAATACTCATGTGTGGGGGAAAATAGGCCATACACACATGAGGGGGGATGATTGCACCCAATCTTGGAGCCGAATCTTTGTGAGTTAGGTATTTTCTTTGATTTTTGAATATTTTGGTTATGATCATGTGCTGTTTGATGAATTGTTTGAATTCAAATCAATTCTTGCAAATTATTTGAATTCTATCTCCCTAGAAATTTAGATCCATGTGATGTTTGATGAATTGTTTGAATATTTTAGTTTTGATCATGTGATGTTTGATGAATTGTTTGAATTTAAATCAATTCTTGCAAATTATTTGAATTCTATCTCCCTAGAAATTTAGATCCATGTCAGTTTGCTAATTCAAGAGAAATAGAGAGAATAAGAAAGATAAAGAGAGATTGTGAGAGACAGAGCTCTTCGAGAGAGTTACAGAAAGGCAAAGGGTAAGAGAGAATTAGAGAGAAAGAGAGAGAGTTGGCCACTTTGAGAGAAATAGAGGGAATTAGAGAGAGTGAGAGAGCTTGAGAGAGTTAAGGAGAGAATTGGAGAGAGAGAGAGAGAGAGAGAGAGAGAGAGAGTTAAAGAGAGTGAGTGTGAGAGAAAGGTAAGAGAGTGAGTTAGAGAGAGAGAGTTAAGAGAGTGAGTGTGAGAGAAAGGTAAGAGAGTAAGTTAGAGAGAGAGAGTTAAAGGCAAAGAGAGTGTGTGTTAGATAGAGAGGATTAGAGAGTTAGAGAGAGTGACTTTGATGATCTCATGGAAGGAGGTGTTGGCACACACTAAATGGAAGCCTTCAAATCAGTGGCGATTGCAGTTGAATTCTATGGCAAGTGAGGTGTTGGCTACTTCACAACTTCTCGAGTGGCCCGACAAACTTGTTGAGAGGCCAAAATTCAATAGAATGGCTTGATTAAGACTAGTGAGAATTATGGATGCTTTGTTGCCATGTAGAGGCCTCTTATTTTCTTTTCAAAAAATCCATCAATATTTTCAGGTTCCACGTGGATATATATAGTTATGGGAGAAGGTGAGGGCATGCCTTGCATCGTTTGGTGATATTCCTCAGTTGTACGATCAGCAACCTTGGTTAGATTGGGCATTTAGAAAGCCTCAGGACATTGTCCAGCGTAGAACAAATAAAGTGTACCATATGATGGTGGAAGATAAGTGTTGGATCATTGAGATAGGGTATGAAACATCAGGAAAAGTAAGGCTTGGTGGAAGGAAGTAATCTTATAGGGCTGGTGGTCTACGATTCTAATCAAGGGAAGGTGTTCCTATGGCACATGCTAGTTGGAGGCCTACTACTGGGGGACCAGTTACGAAAGTGGCAGAGTACTTCTGGTAATTGTGTGTTTTGTACTACATGCTTGGAAGCATGCTCACATCTTTTCATTTCATGCCTAGTGGCAAAGAAGGTGTGGGATTTCCTTTCTCACCACCTATGGATTCCATTGACATATAGGCCCAGTAAAGGTTAAAGACTGGATTTTTAGCAAGACTCCAAATGGGCTGGATAACCCAAAACATTTAGTTTTCTTTCATTTTTTCAGCTGGCCCACGTGGCAACTTCTCCTTTCTTCTCTTCTTCTACACTATACTACTACTCTTTATTATACCATATATACTACTATATACATACATATATAGATAGATATATACCGCTACTATAATAATATATATATATATATATTTATATATATATATTATTAATAGAGGGTTAGAGAGTTAAAGAGAGAGAGAGAGAGGGTTAGAGAGTTAGAGAGAGAGTGTGTGTGTCAGAGGGTTGGAGAAGCAGAGAGAGTTAGAGAAAGGTAAAGAAAGTGAGTGTTAAAGGGAGAGAGAGAGAGAGAGAGAGAGAGAGAGAGAGAGAGAGAGAGAGAAGGGTTAGACAGAGAAAGAAAGAGAGTTCGAGAGAGTGAGAGTTAGAGAGAGTGAGAGAAAGGTAAAAAGAGTTAGAGATAGAGAGTGTTAGAGAGAGTTAGAGAGAGTCACAGAAAGGTAAAGAGAGTTAGAGAATATTAGAGCTAAAGAGAGTTGGAGAGAGTTGGCCAATTAGAGAGAGTTAGAGAGAGTAAGAGAGAGTAAGAGAGGGGTTACAAAAAGGTAAAGATAGTGAGTGGACAGAGAATGTGTTAGAGAGAGAGAGTGTGTGTGTGTGTGTTAGAAAGAGACAAAGAGTTAGAGAAAAGTAAAGAGAGTGAGTTAGAGAGAAACAACGTGTTAGAGAGAGAGAGAGAGAGAGAGAGAGAGAGAGAGAGAGAGAGAGAGAGAGTTAGAGAGAGAGAGAGAGTGTAAGAGAAAGAAAGAGAGGGTTAGAGAGAGAGGGGGTTACAAAGAGAAAGAAAGAGAGTTAAAGAGAGAGTGTTAGAGAGAGAGAGAAGGATTAGAAAGAGAAAGAAAGAGAGTTACGGGGTTAGAGAGAGGGGGTTAGAAAGAGAGTTAGATAGAGAAAGAGAGAGAGCGAGCTAGAGAGAGTGTGTTAGAGAGAGGGAGTGTCAAAGAGAGAGAGAGAGAGAGAGAGAGAGAGAGAGAGAGGAAGTGGAAAAGAAAAAGAAATAGAGTTAGGGAGAGAGGGGGTTAGAGAACGAGAGAGAGGGTTAGTGAGAGAAGGTTAAAGAGTTAGAGAGAAAGAGAGTTAGAGGGCTAGACAGTTAGAGAAACGTAAAGAGAGTGAGTTAGTTAGAAACAATGAGTGTTAGAGAGAGATATATAGAGAGAGAGATTGAGATTGAGATTGAGAAAGAGAGAGAGCTAGAGAAAGGTAAAGAGTTACAGAGAGAGTGAGTGTTAAAGAGAGAGTTAGAGGGTTAGAGAGTCAGAGAGAGGAAGGGGGAAGAAAGAGAGAGAGAGAAAGGGAGTTAGAGAAATGTAAAGAGAGTTAGAAAGAGAGAGAGTGAGTGTTAGAGAGAAAGACAGAGAGAATTAGAGGGTTAGAGAGTTAGAGAGAGAGAGAGAGAGATAAAGAGTTAGAGGGTTAGAGAGCTACAGAGAGAGGGTTATAGAGAGAGGAGGTTATAAAAGAGAAAGAAAGAGAGTTAGAGAGAGTGCGAGAGATTATTAGAGAGAGAGAGAGGGAGAGAGAGAGAGAGAGAGAGAGGGAGTTAGAAAGAGAAAGAAAGAGGGTTAGAGAGAGAGGGGATTAGAGAGAGAGGAGGTTAGAGACAATGTTAGAGAGAGAGAGGGGTGGAGAAAGTGTTAGATAGAGAGAGAAAGAGCGAGTTAGAGTGAGAAAGAGAGAGTGTTGGAGAGAAAAATAGAGAGAGAGAGAGAGAGAGAGAGAGAGAGAGAGAGAGAGAGAGAGAGAGAGAGAGAGAGAGGGAAATAAAGAGAGTTATAAAAAGCTAAAGAGAGTTAGAGAGAGTATTAGAGAGAGAGAGAGAGAGAGAGAGAGAGAGAGAGAGAGAGAGAGAGAGAGAGAGAGAGTTGGCCAGTTGGAGAGAGTAAGAGAGGGTTAGAGACAAGTAAAGAGAGTGAGTTAGAAAGAGAGAGTGAGTGTTAGAGAGAGAGAGTGAGTTAGAAAGAGAGAGTGAGTGTTAGAGAGAGAGAGAGAGAGAGAGTGTTAGAAAGAGACAAAGAGTTAGAGAAAAGTAAAGAGACAAGTAAAGAGAGTTGGCCAGTTGGAGAGAGTAAGAGAGGGTTAGAGAGAGAACAGAGTGAGTTAGAAAGAGAGAGAGAGAGAGAGTGTTAGAAAGAGAGAAAGAGTTAGAGAAAAGTAAAGAGAGTAAGTCATAGAGAGAGAGTTAGAGTACGGTAAAGAGAATGAGTTAGAGAGAGAGTGTGTTGTTAAAGAGAAAGAAAGAGAGTGTTAGAGAGTGAGTTAGCCTATTTGAGAGTTAGAGAGAGGGAGTGAGAGAGAGTTAGCCTATTTGAGAGAGTTAGAGAGAGGGAGTGAGAGAGAGTGAGAGAGAGAGTGTGCTAGAGAGAGAGTGTGTTAGAGAGTGACTTAGTCAATTCGAGAGTGTGTGTTAGGACAGTGAGTTATCTAATTTGGGAGTTAGAGAGTGAGAGTGAGTTAAAGAGACAGAGAGTGAGAAAGAGGTAAAGAGAGAGTGTGAGTGAGAGTGAGGTAGAGAGAGAGTTAGAGAAAGGTAAAAAGAGAGTGAGTTAGCCAATTCGAGAGTTAGAGAGTGAGAGTGAGAGAGACAGTTAAAGAGATAGAGAGTGAGAATGAGGTAGAGAGAGAGAGAGAGAGAGAGAGAGAGAGAGAGAGAGAGAGAGTGAGTGGGAGTGAGGTAGAGAGAGAGAGAGTTATAGAAGAGAGTTAGAGAGAGAGTGTGTGTGTGTGTGAGTTAGAGAGAGAGTGTGTGCTGGAGAGAGTTGGCCAATTCGAGACTTAGAGAAAGGTAAAGAGAGAGAGAGTTGGAGAGAGAGTGTGTTAGAGAGAGAGAGAGAGAGAGAGAGAGAGAGAGAGAGAGAGTTGGCCAATTTGAGAGAAAGAGAGAATTAGAGAGTCTAGTAAGAGAGAGAGAGAGTTGGAGAGAGTTAGAGAAAGGCAAAGAGTTAGAGAGAACTAGAGATAGAGTGAGAGAGAGAGAGAGAGAGAGAGAGAGAGAGAGAGAGAGTGTTAAAGAGAGATGGCCAGTTTAAGAGAGTTAGAGAGGGTTAGAGAAAGGTAATCATAGTGAGTTAGAGAGACAGAGTGTGTTAGAGAGAGAGAGAGAGAGAGAGAGAGAGAGAGAGTTGGCCACTTTGAGAGAAATAGAGAATTAGAGAGAGTAAGAGGGATTGAGAGAGTTACAGAGAGAATTAGAGAGTGTGTGTTAGAGATAGAGTTAGAGGGCTAGAGAGAGAGAGGAGGGTTCGAAAGAAAAAAAAAGAGAGTTACAGAGAGTGCTAGAGAGAGAAAAAGAGAGAGTGAGGTAGAGAGGGAGGGGTTAAAGAGACAGGGGGGATTAGAAAAAGAAAGAAATAGAGCTATAGAGCGAGGGAATTAGAGAGAGTGCTAGAGAGAGAGGGGGGTTAGAGAGAGTGTTGTGAGAGAGTTAGAGAGAGAAAGAGAGAGAGAGAGAGAGATTGAGAGAGAGAGAGAGAGAGAGGGGTTAGAAAGACAAAGAGAGTTAGAGAGAGAGAGAGAGAGAGAGAGAGAGAGAGAGAGAGAGAGAGAGAGAGAGAGAGAGGGGTTAGAAAGACAAAGAGAGTTAGAGAGAGTGAGGGGGTTAGAAAGAGAAATAAAGAGAGTTAGAAAGAGTGAGATAGAGACAATTAGAGAAAGGTAAAGAGGCTTAGAGAGAAAGTGTTAGAGAGAGAAAGAGAGAGAGGGTTGGCCAATTCGAGAGAGTAAGAGAGGGTTAGAGAAGGATAAAGAGAGCGAGTTAGAAAGAGAGAGTGAGTGTTAGAGAGAGAGAGTTAGCCAATTTGAGAGAAATAGAGAGAGTAAGAGAGTTTGAGAGAGTTAAACAGAGAATTAGAGAGAGACTAAGTATTAGAGAGAGAGAGAGAGAGTGAGTTAGAGAAAGGTAAAGAGAGTGAGTGAGAGAGAGAGTTAGAGAAAGGCAAAGAGAGTGAGTTAGAGAGAGAGTTTATTAAAGAGAAAGAAAGAGAGAGAGTGTGTACGTATTATACGTATTAGAGAGAGAGTTAGATAATTGGAGGGAAATACATAGAGTTAGAGAGAGAAAGTGAGTGAGAATGAGGTAGTTAGAGAGAGAGAGAGAGTGAGTGGGTGAGGTAGAGAGAGAGTTAGGGATAGTTAGAGAGAGAGAGAGAGAGAGAGAGAGAGAGAGAGAGAGAGAGTTGTTCATTTGGAGAGAAATAGAGTTAGAGAAAGTAAGATAGAATTAGAGAGAGAGTTTGAGAGATAGTTAAAGAGTTAGAGAGAGAGAATCATATATATAGAGAGAGAGTGAGAGAGTTTTAGAAAGAGAAAGAGAGAGTTAGAGAAAGAGAGGGCTAGAGAGAGAGAAAGAGAGTTGGTCAATTGGAGAGAAATTGAGAGAGTTAGAGAGAGAGAGAGAGAGAGAGAGAGAGAGAGAGAGTTAAAGAGCAAGAAAGAAAGAGTTAGAGAGTGAGAGAGTTTTAGGAGAGAGAGAGATTTTTAAATTTTTTTAAATTAATGAGCCCTTTTTAAGAGGGAAAAAGAGAGGAAAAGGAAGAGAGAGAAAAAAAGAGGGGATAGAGATTAGAATTAATATAAAGAAACTTTGTTTTGTTTTGTTTTAAAGCAAAAAAATAAAAAAGAGTGAGAGAGAAAGAGAGACAAGGGCAGTCAACCTACCAGAAAGGTGGGTCTGGTAATTCTAAGTGAGTGTTTTGATACTTATAGGGCACTCAGCCCCTTGGGCTACTTTATGCTATGCTAAAATAGGTGATATTCAGCTACATGCTTTCAGTTATTTTGATAGAGCACTTAGTCCCTTGGGCTACTTTATGCCAAGGTAGGTGATAACATGCTTCAGTGATTCTGATAGGGTATCTTATGGTTTCCCCTATTCATGAAGGGGGGGAACCTTACAATTGGTATCAGGAGCCAATCTTAGTTCCTAGGACTTGTTATTTAAGGTTTTTGGAATGTATGTTCTACCTAACATAATGTTGATTGTAAAATAGCTTACTAGAACAATTTGAATTGGTAATTGAATGATTTTAGGAAGAGGGAGACGCTTACTCAAGATTCCAAGTCTTCTAGTGCATCTTTCAGATGGCTTGTGACTCCTCAAATTTTGAATTCCGTGATATGATGGTGTAGATACTAGAGAGGTTATCCCTCCCTCATCCCTCTCGTATCCAAAGAGGGTGGGGTAGAGATCACTTTTGGAATCATGGGCTGAGGTACTTTTTCATCCAAGTGGACCGAATTGGGAACCTCAGCCGATTTGTTGGATCGAAAAGCTGAAGATGGTCCATTTATTTTTGTTCATGGTGGGTACTCCTAGTGGGTACTCTTAGACCCAACAGCTCTGTGACCATAGATGGGAATCATATACCATAGGACTGTTGGGTATATGACCAAGTAATGTAGGTCTCACCCGCCGCGCTGGTGACAGAGTAGCCATTACGGGACGTAATCCAATCCAGAGTCTACCTGCCCTACCATAAGTCTTTCGTGTATTAGAAACCACAGCAGAACCCCCATATTTCACCTATGTGGACCGCTCTAGTCTTATGTCTTAGTTGAGCTTATGATTTTCTTTTATGATGAATAAGACTAATTATATTAGTCTCAAATCTTTGTAATAAAACTTGCCCTTGTAAATATTTGAGAAATAAAATGATTTCAAAGTTTTACTTTTAAAAACATGAGTGTAGTGCAATGTATGAATCTTGTAATCCTAAAATTTAATCTTGCACTAATGGCCATGACGATCAACCTCCACTCCCCAATGCACTATACACAGATGTCGAGGAGAATAAGCTCCTATGCAAACAAATGCAACCTACCTCCTTTAAGGGGGAAGGTTCAAAAATTGAGAAGGATGCCGAGGTATGGACCAAAGCTATGGATGATTATTTCTCAACTGTCGGTACTGGAGTGGCAAACCAGTTCATGCTTGCACAATTTCGTCTCACTAGGGATGCTAAACTCTGGTGGAAGAAATGGTGCCATGACAAGGGAGTCACTGAATACTCGTAAACAAGGGGTGACATCAAGCAAGCTGTGAAGGAGTGGTACCTCCCCCCATCTCATGAATTGTTATGGTTTGCCTCACCTCCAAAAGAGAACTCTACGCATTCATCTAATGGATAAGCAATAGAACACAAACATCGTGGGGTACTTATCAATGCTTCGATCTTGAGTCCCTTAAGGCCTCCAATCTTGCTTTGTAAAGCTCCAAACTCCAAGCTCCACCTCCACTCTGTCACCGTGGAGTTTCTCACAGCATCACATAGACCAATCACACTCTCTCATACAAGCATAAACACACAAGCATGAAAGAGGCACAATGCTAGAATGCTCTCACTCTCACTCTCCTCCCTCTCTCACAAGCACAAGGGGAGAGCTCTCTATGGCACAAAGGGGATTGTGTCCTTTTCATTATGAGAAAATTCCTTATATACAATTGGCCCTTATTCACACTTGGGCGCCCAAAACTTACTAACTAGGCCTTGGGTGGCCAATATCTAATAATGTACAACCTTTATAGTGCCTTTACATGTGATAGTTATTAATGTCCTCAATTGAGGATCATGTTGTTAATCCAAATGGGATTAACATTTCCCCCTTCATGATGTAGGCTCTGTCCTCATAACCTGTTACCGAGGTCGAAAGACTTGGTCACCAAATTCATATCAGTAGAAGTTGCATCTGGATTGGAGTTTCCGGAGTGTTCGACGGAATGCTGAGTGGGACTTCCAGAAGCCAACCCCAATGTCGATCATGTCTTCAAATGTTAGATGCATATAAGATGGAAGATATCTTAAGCAGTGGTAATACAGTAGCATCCCTCTGTCTGAAGGCCCTTTGCTCATGTGAAATTGTAGATGCTGCACTTCAAAACCATCATAAGGTACTTTAGGTTGATCTATGAGTACCACTAATAACTTCATGAACCTAACACTGGCCACAATTGCAGGGTCAGGTATTCTGCGCCAAGCCTTGATCTAGGTTAGCAGTTGCTATCTTTGTTCTTGAATATTCCTAAATGTTGCTGGATTGAATATAGGAAAGTTGTAGTAGACATGAGAATCTCTGCTTTTGGCATCCTTGAACTCCAGCAGCGTCCACCTTCTCTTGATAGGCATGTATAGTGGATCAATGTGTAGTGTTGGTGGTGCACTCATGTAAACTCTGTTGTATTTAGGCACTGTTAAAAATTCTTGTCTCCATGTAGGTTGGACTTCAAAATTTGGCAATTGTGGTGCTTCTTCATTATGTGAATGGTGGTGTATCCACCTCTGCACAGGATGTGAGTTTCTCCATCTTCTGTAACAATAGCTGATCATGAATGTGACCAGGAAAATTTCCAGCAAGTCAGAGAGATGAGGGTTTGCTAGCTTTGTGTGTTTTACGACATTGGCCCACAATGTTCCTTATCCTACCAACGAAAGTAATTCTTCTAATTCGGGACATGTGGCATGAAGAGGATATGGTACATAGTGTTGCCTTGTGGGTGTCATTGTCGATTATGCTTCTGGTAGAATCTGACGGGTGGGATTGAAAAGAGTAATATGCATCAGCACTTTGAATATGAGTGTCGGATGTAATAGTGGATTGCCTTGTTGGATAAGCTCCTCCTATTCAACGGTTGTCAAGGAATCCAAAACATTTTGTTCAATATAAGGCACAACATTATCAAGTGGAGGCAGATTACGTACCTCCTGAGGTTGTCGTGGTGGAGATGGGATAGGTGCCAAACTCCTCGAGGGCGAGAGTGTTATTGGGAAAATCTAATTCTGGTAGAGAGAAGGAAGAGTAGATACATTCAGCTTGGGAAGAGGTAGTAACTGGCAGTATACAATAAGGATAAAGAAGCCTATTGGCGATATTAGAATATACAGGTAATCTTCACCTTGACTAGAGCTAAGGGGTGGGTGGCTAGGTTTATGAGCTTTAAAAAAGTTTTGAATTTCAAGGATTTCTTTGTTATCAACATCCGGGTAATTTATGTGAGTGGCATCAAAATTATAGCTTACGTTTGTGAGCATAGCCTCTGAATGCTTGTGTATATTAGTATAGAGCTTAAGGATACCAACTAGTGAGTATATTAGTATAGAGCTTAAGGATGTTGGTGAGTATATTAGTATAGAGCTTAAGGATGCCAACTGTTGGTGAGTATATTAGTATAGAGCTTAAGGATGCCAACTGGGTGATATAAGGTAGACTCACAAAGATTTAAATGTTGGTGAGTATTATATACTTTTAACCACCCATGAATAATTAACCATTGATAAGTATTAGCCGCCACCTCATAGTTGGCTGGCGTTTTTGTAACACATGACACCAACTATGGAGGTTGGGGACTATAGGATGCAAGGGCTGGCGTTGCTGGTATGCCATCTGGAGCAAACAGGTCGAGTTTGTCAACACTGTTGTCCATGATGTCTGAATTTTGTAACACACGACACCAACTATGGAGGTTGGGGACTATAGGATGCAAGGGATAGAAGAAGATATCTTGCGGGTTAGTTAATATAAGATCCCCCCTCAAAATGCCCATAATGAGATTGTTGGGTCAGCATCTCTTTCAGTATTTAGTCTAATAAGGGTTAATTCTCCTAGGCCTATATCTTCAGCTAAGTTGATGTCATATTGAAGTAATGAGAGTGTTAGTGTAGATAAAAACAAAGTAAGAGTTTGAGGAGGGGCCCGAGGAGTTACTGGTAATTGTCCCAATTCCAAGGCACGCTCAAGGAGGGTACGTAGATCATCGGTGGGCTCTGGTCATTGACTCCTTTCTTGTGTGGCCAATTGGCGAGCCAGATCCTGCATGAAGATATCAACGTTGCTGAGCTGGTTGGAAATGGCTATCTCCCTAACCATCCTCTCAGCATCCAATTCCTCAAATCTTCTTGTTGCCACCTCATGTGCTCTTATGGCAGTAGATTCTCTTTGATGGGCCTCAATAATTTGATTTAATTGTTGTGCTACCAGTCTTTGTGTATCCTGTAATTGTGCTTCCAGTTGTGATATTGTCTCTTGTCTTCTTTGCACCTCTGCTTGGTTGGTGATGATTGTCTCATCATTGAGGGCCTTGATTTTTTCCCCATGTGCTTTGTTAGCCTGCTCTCTTTCCTATTGCAGTGTTCTTCGTGTTCTTCTTTGAGGTGGGTCATGAGGAGCTCTATTTGTTGTCGAAGCATATCCTCACTATGCTTTACGCCATCTTGGTACTCCTGCATTACCTTAGCATGCCTAGTTGTGAGGCTTTGTGTTTGTGCTATCTCTTTTTGTAGCTGCTCCTTTTTGTTTGCTCTAGCCTTGCATTTAAGTTAGCATTTTCATTGATTTTTTCTACAATGGTTTGACTTAAAACTAAATTATTGCTTTCCAAGGCACTGTTTCTATTTTCCTGTTCTTTTGTAGCCTTTAAACTCTTCATGATTACTTCTTTATGAGTTTCTTCTGCTGTCGCCAAATTTTCTTTTACGCTTTGTATGCGTGCATTGGCCTCTTCGCTGCTTCCATAGGTTGGCATTCCTGTCATGTAGTATGTGTGTTGTCAATAAATGGCAACACCACAACTTTGTTCCTGTTCCCAGTTGGTACTAGTGGGAGCTCCTATTTCTGTAAGGGAATCATGGAGTAGTGTGTCTAAGCCTTCCAATGTATCCTGGATGAATTGCTGAGAATCACATCCTTGAAAGATCCAAGTTGCGGCAGTGGCTTATTATCATCCAACCTTCTTTGTTTGCTTGGACTGAAGTATCTGGGGAGTGTGGGCGCTTACTAGATTCTGTTGATTACTGGTCCTTCCAAGGCATGCTCCTTTGGTGTTTGCTCTTCAGCTCTCTCTATTGGTGTATCTTTGAGCAAGGAGAGGTCTTTGAAGATAAGTTGTTTGCAAGGCTCGTTGGAGGGGAGAGCTGCTGTTGTTGTTACTGCATAGTTGGGATTTGTAGCTTTTCTTGGAGGTCCTCTTGGTATGTTTTGATCTCAGATGCCACTACTGCTTCTAGTTGTTGTTGAGATTCTATTGTGACGTCTAGTGGTAGCCCTCTCATTCTCTTATTTGTCTTCTTCTTTCAGTCCTTGTTGATTTTCTTTATGAGCTCCTTTGTTTCCATTAACACTGCTTGCCCCTCTTCCATCCTTCCAGTAGCTTCTGTAGGTTGGGCAAGGATGATAGCTAGCTGTACGCTTTCCTCTGGTTCTGGCTCTTTTAAACGGCTTCTGTGCCACATGGTTAAGTATTTGAGTTAACAGGTACGGGTTGCTGATCTTTGATTGATGGGCTTTTAGGTAATTCTCCATCTCCTTATGCATGTAAAATGCCTAGTCCTCCTCCTTCTCTTCATAAGCTTTCGCTATCCTGTTCAAGCCCACCCTGTTGTACCTGTCCACCGGCTTTATCTACATCATTAATGACATTGCTCTGCACGCTTTTTTTGTGGCTTCATCTATGATGTTTTCATATTTCGCGCCATTGGAGTTATAGGAATCTCTCTTTAACATCTCCTTGATTGGCATTGTATCTAGGGTGTGCGTGTGGGCTTTCACTTCTGCAACGAGGAGCTGTAATGCTTCTCTGATGAGGTCTTCTGTAATAAGAAGCTCTTCAATGGTGCCATCCGCCATTGTAATCTTGCCTCTTTTTGTCTACTTGTCGTATGTTATGAGGTATTCGCAGAGATCGGTGTCGATTACTCGGGGTAGCACTTTAGCCATTCTACCTAGGCTGTTGACTTTGTCCAGCTTAGCTTTCACTTCGGCATCCTCTAATAAGTGGAGCCACTCCTTGCCGTGGCATTGAAGAGTGACCTTTCCATGTGGTGTGGTGACCTCCTTCCTAATGAGTGGGCCTTGGAAGGACTGGGAATAGGCCCAAGAAGTTAGTCTTCAACTTGCTGGCACTTTGGGACCCTGTAGCACTACTGGCTTGTGTTGTAGAGGGTTGCTCTCGAGATTCGGATTCTAAAACAGACATCTGTGACAACATATATTGAAATATCCTTGCCCCCTCCGTGCAACGAATTTTGGGGTGCTAGCAGCGGAAGTAGCACTTCTTGCGTAGGGCGGCAGAGCCTCTCACTCGGGGCCTTGCCCATGGATATCCGGACAAGAGACTAATCCCTCGATTCTTCCAAAACCGAACTCGGAAAAACTTCCCTCACCCTGTAGACAGGCGGCCATATTATATCTCATCCATTCTCATCCAATCACATCATATTATATCTCATCACATCTATCCTCATCACATCACGTCACAACATATCTACATTACATCTCATCCATTCACATCACATCACATCCATCTACACTCATTCAGATCCACATCACATCCACATATCATCACATCACGTTCACATCTATTTACATCCATTCACATCTACCCAAGTCCACATCACATCACATCTCATCTATCTACATCATATATCATCCATTCATATCTAACTAGATCCACATCACATCACATCCATTCACATCTCATTATATCACATTCACATCTCACCACATCTCTCCACATCCACTCACATCTCATCGCATCCATTCACATCCATCACACCCATTCACATCTCACATTCATTCACATTACATTCATCCACATCCATTCATTCATTCACATGCACATTTATCACATTATATCTCATTCTCATCCATTTTCATCACATCACATCCTTTCACATATCATCACATCTCATCACATTCACATCCACATCCATTTACATCACATCACATCTCATCCACATCTCCTCACATTCACATCCACATCCATTTACATCAAATCACATCTCATCCACATCTCATCACATCCACGCACATCTCATCACATCGCATTGACATCTTATCACATCACAAAAAGATCTTATCACATCACATTCACATCTCCTCTTATCACATTCACATCCACATCCATTTACATCACATAACATCACATCACATCTCATCCACATCTCCTCACATTCACATCCACATCTCCTCACATTCACATCCACATCCACATCCATTTACATCACATCACATCTCATCACAACCACTCACATCTCATCACATCTCATTTACATCTTATCACATCACATTCACATCTCCTCTTATCACATTCACATCCACATCTATTTACATCCGATCACATTCATTTAGATCCACATCACATCTTATCACATCCATTTTTAGTACCGTTTTCTACTTTCGATACTGATATGACTTTTCTAAGTTCCTGCCAATTGCTTGGCCTTCTTAAAGGTACTTTTTCTCGATCCCATTGAATCTACGTATCCGAGTGTTATTGAAGATTTAAAAAGGAAAAATAAACCTTATCATAGTTGAATAGTAAAAATTCAGAAAGAGCATTTAAGTATTGTATTTTCATTTCTTAAGCTTCATTAATGAGAATTAATTCTAAACTTCTGGTTACTCATTGGATCCTCGATCCTCCCAAGTTTTCTCGATGGATATTTTCATATTCTTTCTCAAGTTTCTCAAGTAAAATATATTCAATATTCTTCTTTTCGAGTAAAAGATTCATGGGATTTACAAAAATCAATTCTACCCATATTTTCCAATAAAATTAATAATGCTCAAAATTTTACTTTTGATAAATACTCATAATTTGAATTATGCCAAAAATTTCTCTTTTACCATTTAATTACTTGGATCTCAAATATCATGGAAAATTCTCTTTTTGTATAAAAATAAATTTACCAAAAATTTCTCTTTTACCATAATCAATTAATTATGCATAATTACAAAAAATTATTTCTCATGAATATGATGAAAATCATTCTTTTTACATAGGATGTCCAATCCTAGAATATAGTAGGAAGTCCTCTTTTAGCATTATGCAAAAAAATAAGATATGTATTATTTTCTGAAAATTTTGCCATATCTTCGTTGCACTATTACTGATAATTCTCAATTTTTCCTAAAAGAGTAAAAGCTTGTAATGAAAATATGATAGTAGTTCCTCTTTTATGCTTAAAATCAAACTATGAATTTAAATCATAATTTTAACCATAAAATTAAACATAACTATGATTATCCTACTAGAGTGATCTAGTTTCAACATTCCTCTTTTCCCAATTTGTTAGGATAATCCATTTCTCATTTAGAATGAATTACAGTAGTTTTTAACTACTCATAAATAATCTAAAAGAATTTACCATTATTTTAATAGCACAAAATCATGAAAATATCATTTTCTTAATCTCTAGCTTATCAAGCCTAGAGTTTAGCTTTGAATTAAGAGACTATCATTGAGAAGCATCCTTTTCCAAGGGATTTAGCCATAAGATGGCTATTCTTTTAGAGAGAGAGATTTCCTTAAAGAAAGCATTACAAATAAGCATAAAGATTAACTTTCTCTTAATTAAACATTAAGACTTTTAAGGAAAAGCTTGATTTGAATAAAAACAATCATTTAGAAAGCTTCTCAAGCTTGAGAGGGGTTCAGAAGAAGAAAGTCAATTAGAAAATTAGAAAAAATCATAAAATTTAATTTTACCTCCAAGTTTGGCTTAAATCTCTATTAGCAGTGAAGCCCTCGACCAATCAATTGGTCCACCAAGAGGAGAAGAGCAACTCCAAGAGTTGTTGTAGAGAGAGAGAGAGAGCTCCAAGCTCCCAAGAGAGAGAAAAATTTAAAGAATAATAGAAAATATGATTATTTTAATATAATACTGGCATGGTATAGCTCCAATATTTTATTACAAATGACAGAGGGTCTATTTATAGGTGAGAAAGGCCACTAATCAAGTCGAACTAGGCTCTAGAATTTTCCAGGTTTAGTTTGACTCAATTTGGACAAGATTTAGACCAGTTTGGCTCTCTTTTTGATTTGGTTTGATCCAGGAGAGAGGAGAGATAAAAATATCACAATTTTTTTGAATTAAAAGCCCTTACACACATGTGAAAGAGGTGCCTACCTCAAGGGTCCCCCTTTCCTTACCAAGGTGTCAAAAATGCATTATTATTCCAAAATATCTCATTGTTTTAGTAATATCTCATAATTTTTGACTAATAAACCTTGTACTCAGTCAACTCTTCATCTTATGTGAGCATTTACTCATTTTTGGGTATTTTCTTTTATTCTCTTGGATTTATCTCATCCCAACACTTGGATTAATCCAGTCGGCCCATTGGAACCTTAATTGGACCATAATCTAAATTTTTTTTAAAATGTAGACCCTTAGGCTAAGGTCCCTTATACCATTTTCAATTAATTTCTAATGCACATTGGAAAGTTCATTTTGAACTTCTATTTTAGGGGAATCCATTTTAGACACTAGGAGGATTTTTATATCCAAAGATATCTCAATTTTGGATTATCTCTCTCTAGACATTTTCTCTTTCTAGGCCAAAACAGGGTAAAACGAGATCTTTCTTCTATTTCAAAGAGGGGGATAATTACAAGAACATAAGGGGAGGTTCTTACACCTTTACACCTCAAAAGGTGGAGGGAGAAATCTTACATATATGCTCAATCGAATGACTCATTTGGAAGCTACCTTTTTTTGGGTTAATTAGTGTTAGTATGTGACACAGGATGTGCAAGAGTAGTCATGAATGATGAAGGCGTGAATTAGCAGACGTGAAGTTGAGGATGTGAATGCCTTCATGTGAAAGTCGAAGTGAAATTAAGGACGTGAAATTGAAGAAGTGAAGTTAGGGACGTGAAAGTCTTTACGTGATTTAGCAGACGTGAACGTCTTGACGTGAAGGTCAAAGATGTGAAAGTCTTGATGTGAAGTAGCAGACGTGAATCCGCAATCGTGAGACTGCAGAAGTGAATCTGCAATCCTGTCTTATGCATTTCATGCCTATGTAGGAATGTAGTCTTTTTTCTTGTAAAATGATAATTTGCGAATATACATTTCATGCCTATGTAGGGATGTAGTCTTTTTTCTTGTAAAATGACAATTTGCAAATATACATTCAATGGATAATGCACAGCAAGCATCAATCATTCCATGAACATTCAATATAGAACAAGGGGTTCTCAACTTGACACAAATCTATATCATCACCACGAATTAAAGATATACAAAAAAAAGGAAAGCAAAGAAAAGAAAAAAGCAAAAGGAAAAGCTCCCACCTTGATTAGTTCGGATAGGTGATGTTAGGAGCAAGGAAGCGATGGTGCGCAAGCAATCGAAGAAGAAAAAACACGAAATAACTAAAAGCAAAGTGATGAGACAAGACAGAGATTTGATTTTATAGCATAGCCATCGGACAAGGCGGCTACGTTAAATGAAAAAGCCATGTGTCATGTTGTAATTGGCTGTTGAGTTCTTACCGTTTCACGGCGTGAACTTCTTCGCACTCTTTCACGACATGAAACACTAAAAAAATGGTTCACGTTGTGAAAGAGTGTAGGGTGGTTCAGGGCGTGAACCATTTTTCTACAGTTTCACGTGGAGTCTATAAGATTGAATTTTTATCTTTTGCGCTCAAACACTCACACATGCACATGATGATGCATTGTTTTTCTTTTCTCGTTAATTTTACCATGGAAACCAAAGGTTCTCCTTGGCACTTTTTGGCATTTTTTGATGTAATCGTTTTAATTCTATTTGGGAGGTTCTTAGTATTCCTTCCACCCAACTAAATATTTTTGTTGCAGTGTCTGGTTGTGTATTTCTTATATTTAGGACACCCTTACCTTTACCTTCACATGTCTTGTTCCATTTCATATTCAGTGTAGGTATTGTTGTTGCCTGGGTCATTTTCAACTCCGTTTGCTGAATTTTATTTATTCTCCACACAAGTGTAGGTGTGGGGTTTTCTCTTTTGGGGAGTTGATGCTGCAAGCGCTCACTCTCCTTTGTATATTGATTTGAACTTGTTGTGGTTTTGACCATGGACTTTGGTTTGGGTACCCATATTGCTGTATTGCCTTGATAGTAGCCTTGTGCTCGCAGTAGATCTTTTCGGACCCATTGCTGAATGACAATCATAGGCCTCTGTAAGTGCTTGAAGTTCTGCCACTTAGTAGGTGCTGGCAATGTCCCACTTTTGAACTGTTCCCTCCCCTGAATACGTTTATTACTCATTGTCTCCTTCCTCTTTAGTTGATCCTTGAGTTGATTCTTGGGCACCCATTTATGTGTGCCCTTGTATGTTGGGTATTGTGTAGGCACATTCAACATAGTGGGTGTAGATTCTATTTTCTAAGGTGTTGCTTCTACAGTGATGATTTGTTTTCCTTGATTTTCCAAGGTCCATAATGGTATGGACATGACCTTCTCACTGTTGCTTGGTGATCCTGTTCTTTCTTCCCATTGAATATTTCACTTGTTAGCACAGATCCAGGATCGTCCTAAGATCATCTCCTCTTCCATTGTACCTGCAGGCATCACAAACACCTTTTTGACCAAGGGATTATTACTGATGGAAATATTAACATAAATACCCTTCGGCCTTTGTGGTTGTTAGGTGCACACTACAAACTTGTGCATCCGTGGGTTCAAGGTGTGGTCTTCCTAAAGCTATCCAAGTATTATATGAGATTAGGTTGGCTGGATCCTGTCTCTCTTAATGTAACACTTGTTGCAATGCCTTTAGCTAATGTGAGTCCCAACTTGAGTTGTGCTAGCTTAATGTTTAGGTCCCCTTCGTCCTCAAGGGTTACGGACGCCATGTTGACATGAATCAGGTCTTTTTGCATTTTAGCTTTTGCTTGCCGAGCCTTAGTCTCGTCTTGCACTTGTTGGATGTTTTCTTTTGCTAATTGTTTCTGTTGTTTTAAGAGGTGCTCTTGCAAGAGCATCTCCTGGGTTAATGGTCCAAAATATTTTTTAGTTTACTTCCATTGACATAGCCTTCCATTTGGATGCCGTCAATTGTCTCTATTCGGATAGACCCTTGAGGTGTGATTTTTGATACTTGGAATGGTCCCAAACCTCGGTATTTAAGTTTCTTTTTCCTAGCGTTTCCCACACCATACATTAGGAAAAGGTCCCCCTGTTTTAAATTCTTTTTGTTTGAGGTTTCCATCAACCCAATGTTTCCTGCATAACTTTTCAACCATTAGCCCATGTGATGCTATCAATCGGGTCTCATCTAGTTTTTCCAAGTCTATTAGTCTTTCCTCTAATGCATTCTTAGTCAGACGCTCTTATACAATAATAATTAAGCTTGGGACTAGGTATTCCATGGCATAACTGCTTCAACACCATAAGCTAAACGAAAAGGAGTATATCCTATCGCTACCTTATATGATGTGAAGCAGGCCCAAAGAGCTGCTGTCAGCTTATGCTCCCAATTTGTTTAATTTGCTTCCAATGTTTTCGTTAGGATGGTACACAAAATCTTATTGTTGGTACTTTCTATTGACCATTGGATTGTGGGTAGTAAGGTGATGATTTTATGATGGATTACCAAGAATCCTAGAAGCAAATGATTAATCACCTCATTGATGAAATGTGAGCCGCGATCACCAATTCTAAGGGGCAGCCAAATCTTGATATGATTTGCTCATATACAAATTTTGCAGCTGCTCGTGCGTCCGCTTTCTTTGAAGCTCTGGCTTCCGCCCACTTCATGAAATAGGACATGGTTACGATTATGTAGTGGGCTTGGGATGGATGCGCCATTGGACTAATCGACCCCACAAAATCTATCCCCCATTTTTCAAATGGTTGCCTTAGGATGATGGGGGTTAGTGTGGCATTTTGTCTTTCTATTGAGGAACAACGAAACGTTGGCATTCCTCACATCTTTTGATGACGAACTCTATGGCATCCCCGAATAACGTAGGCCACTAGAGTCTAGCTTGGAGCACTTTTCGCGAGCTATAATTTCTACAACAAAATGCCCGCCTGCTATTCCCAAATGAGATTCTTCTAGTATGGTCACAAATTCATCCTCTCTTATACAACGTCTGAGCACATTGTCTGCCTAGTCTATACAATTCTCTGGCAATCAATTGATATGGTGCCACAAGCTTGATAAGCCTCCGCATCTTATCCTTGTTCAAGGGTACATCCTACGGAAAGCCATAAGCCAAATACTCTAAGATCTCTTTGCTCCACTCAGGTACCATATCCAATTTGAATAGACAAGCATCAGGAAGGTCATCATCGACACCAATTGGCCAACACATGTGTTGTAAAGTCAAATTCCAACAACAATAGTAGCCAACGTGTGATTCTTCCCATGGTGCAAGGCTTATTCACTAGATATAGCAAGGCTTGATGGTCTACAAAAAATATGATTTTTTTTTTTGCCAAGAGATAATGTCGATATTTCTTGATTGCATAGACTATGGCCAATCCTTCTCTTTGTGTAGTGGTGTAGTTCACCTCTACATCATTCAACTGACGACTAGCGAAGCAAACTAGATAGTCTAATTTGAACTCACCAGGTTGGGCTAGCATGCAGCCAATAGAGGCGCGTGGTAGCTCCAAGATCAGTTTGACCTTGCTATCATCTTTGGATATACCATTTTTTGAGACTATGTGCCCCAGTACCACACCATGCTTGACCCAAAATTAGCACTTCAAGGGGTTTAATGATATCCGATATAATCGACAGCGTTCAAACACTTTCCTCAAGCAAGTCAAATGATCTTATGTGCACATAGATCATCAATAAACACTTCCAACCACTTTTGCAAGTATTCTTTAAAAGCTATGCACATCAATTGTTGAAAGGTCGTCGGGGCACTTGTGAGACCGAACGGCATGACCTTGTAAGCAAATGTCCCCCACATTGTGTTGAAGGCTATCTTGTGTTGGTCTTCTGATGCTATGGACACTTGATTGTACCCAAAAAACCCATCTAAGAAGCTGTACGCTTCCCTCCCGCCACTCTTTCCAAGACATGTTTGGTATACAGTAATGGGTAATGGTCCTTCTGAGTGGCCGCATTTACTTTTTTAAGATCTACACATACTCTCAGTTTTCCATTCTTTTTAGGTACTCTCACAATAGGTGACAATCAATCCGTATGTTCGATCTCATAATTAAAGTTAGTAGCAATGAGCTTATCAATTTCCTGCTTTACAATTGCTACATACTTTGGATTCATATGGTATGGTTTCTTCTTGTTGTTGGTAGGCCATGAGCCTTCCATAATTGGAATCGTATGTTGTACCACCTCTGGCGGCGGTACCTCTTTCATTTCCTTGTAATTCCAGGAAAAACAATCCTTGTATTCCTTGAGGAGAGCAATGACCTCTTCTTCCTCTGCACAGCAGTCAAATCTTTAGCAATGTATACGGGCCTTGCTTCTTCCCCTAGTCCCACAATATTGACCTCCTTGACTTTTGTCGGCGGGCCATCGTATGATGTCGACAACCCTTCCTCTTTTACCCTAGTGGCTGTTAGCCAGACCACTCTCCAATCATCTATTGTATAGTTCTTGAAGTGGTCAGGCACTGAAAGCCCATCTGTTTTATCCTCATTGTCCTTTTTGGCTTTAGCCATGATTTTCTTAGCCTCACACTTTGCCTCTGCCAAGGCTTTGTTGCATTTTTGGCGTCCTACTTTTGTAAGTTTGGGTGTATCAGTTTCTTGAAGGGTGATTTTCTCTTGGTGCCTCCCTTCCAATGATATTTTACTCAACTCTTCGCCCCAATCCTTTGAGAATTCATCATGTACCTTTGTAACCTCAAGGTATCTCAACCATTGGGCATCCGTAGGTCTGCTTTGCAACAGGGCGTTTCATCAAGCTAGGTACCATTTCTGTCTCCACCATCGTCTGAGGCATTGAGCATTGGTATGGCTTCATGCCACAATATCTTTTGTACTTGATGTCTCCCCTCCTGATTCCTCATCCATGGTTTGCCAATTAACCATGCAGATAGAAGTCATGGTGGGGACGATTCCAAATTCCAAATAGTGGGCTCCCTTGGGTTGCATCACATCAATGGTAGCCAACACATGCATCCAATTTTCACTGAAATCAGGGGGAGGTAATGATGCATACATTCTTGTTTCCTCCCTTGGGTTGCATCATATCAATGGTAGCCAACACATGCATCCCCAATTTTCACTGATTCTTGTTTCCTCCTCATCCTGGGTCTCCTCGTCTGTAGGTTGGCATATATTGTAAGGATGTGGTTCGCTCCGTTGTGATGACCGAGTCATTATCAAACAATTTCCCTTCCATGGGGTGTGCTTTCCATGCTCTTACATCAATCTTCAAGATTTGTTAGTCCCTGCGTACATATACATAGTCTAAGGCGGTGGTCCAATCATGCACCAATTTGGATTCCCTCATGATGAAGGGTCATCCCAATATTATGTCATATGTATCAGGTCGGCATAGGAAGTCCATGACCACAAATGTATGATAATATCAAAACATAAAAAGTCCGAACTTAACATTTTCCAAGAGCCCAATGGGTCTCGAAGATGTTCCATCAGCCATCTTAACGATTAGATCTGCTCTTTTTAAATCAAGTTTCCCCCAATTTTCCCAGCAATGTTTGACACCTGCCCCAACATCCAGGATAGCCAATGCTTGGTATCCATTATGATGAATCGAGATGGTAGCATTTGTGTCGTCACTCTCATAGTAGCGTCCTAGTTAGTTAACTGGTATTTTAATGACTCACGTTTCCTTTGTATGCTTCAAGGGTCTTTCTGCCAAGGGTGGCATAGCCTCATCAATATTATCAGCTGGCCTTAGTCCTTCCTCGACCCATTCTTTTACATCTGTCCATAAGGTGGGTGAATTGCGTGATAGTTGCCCCAAGGGCATCTGGACAGGTGTGGATAGTACAACCTACGAGGCTTCCTATATCCTTGGGTTCCTTGGATATAGAGTGTTCTTCCCATCAAGGGGTCTTGTATTCTTCCAAGGGAAAAGAATGAATAGATCCCCCCAACTCATTTTCCTCAAACATTCTAGTCATTGTGTTTGTTTGGGAGTCCTCTTCAGTTCCTTCCAGAATCGGGGTTGGCATGTTCAAGACTCTATTCCGAGATAGATCATCTCATGGATAGATGGCATCCCTTACGCGATTGGCCCTTGGCTTCGTTTCATGAAGTTGTTGGTACTCTTCGACTAAGACTTTGGCATCTTCTAGCTTCCTTATTTCTTCGTTGGCATTGGGATACTCACCAACCCCATTTGGGGTTGCTGGTTGTTCTCCTTGCTTTCCTTGGCCTAAGCCTCCAAGGTTGATCCCTTGATTCCCTTCTTCCTTTGATTGTGTAGATCCGATATCAATTGGTATCTTCTTTGGATCCATCTTGGATTGTAACCCATGTGTCCCCCTTTCCTAATTTCTTCACTCTTCTCTGCGGCCAGTTCTGGAAGTAGTCGCATCCACCCGGCTCCTTCCCTTATCTCTTGATTGAGCTTGAGCTCGTGTTAGGACATTGAGCATTGTGATCTTCCTAGCTTGCACACTAATGGTACGAATGGTGGCCTGATTAGCAGTAGAAGTGGAACCACTTGCTCAGTAGGGACAATCTTCTATCAAATGATCAATTCCACATTTAGTGCATGTGAGCACTGGCATGTCATTAGTGGGCGTGGTCGCCACTTGTTGTGGTTGGTGTGTATGATTCATATTCCTGTTTGGGCATTCGGCTACTCGATGTGCGGTCCACCACAGCCATAGCATTGTAAAGGTCCTCTTCTCAGATTTGAGTTTATTTCCTTGCCCTTCCACTCTACCATGGTTTGAAACACAGGGACTAGCGGGCTATTCTGTAGGACATAGTAATATGGTGTGACCTCACCCATGTCCTCGTAGAGTGTTCCCCACTGAATTCTAATTCTTGTACCAGCTCAACATCTTCTGTTGGCTCTTCAATCATTACTTGATTGATCTTAGCTTGTGGTGGTTCTGCTGTAGAACTGGTGGTGGTAAGGGTGAAGCATCTTATACCCGGAACATCCCCCTAGGTAAGTAAGAAGAGTTGGGTTGTCCAAGCAGTGGCAGTGGTTTACAGAGGTGGTGTCGACAAGGCCAATGGGGCTCTATTTTCTGGTAGTTGTGCCACATTCTAAAACTAACTCCTTGACCATCCCCCTACCCATCTCTACTACCATATTTAACAAGTCTGCCCTTGTGTGGCTACATTGAGGTCCATGGCTAGATCGTTTCTAGGTCTCTGGGGAATTGCTCCCCCCCCTTCCTAGACCTCGTCCCCTACCTGTATTGGCTCTTCTAGGTATCTCTGGTTCATGGACTAGTCTAGTTGTGGTACCCTAGTGGGATTCCCCAATAGTAGCCTCTGTGTGTCTTTGTGTAATTAAAAACTCCATGTCTTGTAAGAATGTAGGGTGATTGATCATTAACTCAATATTCTTCTTGGTATATAGAGTCGGTCCTCTACTTCTACATCCGAGTTAGCTTCTCTAGTTGTAAACCCTTCCTCCATTCTGGATTCCTTGTTGATGGGTTCCAAGTTTGGAATTTCTCCATCGCTTCTTCCTGTAGCAATTTCAGGTTCTTTTCCTCATGATTGGAGGATTAACACTTCCTGTATCCTTTCTCTCAGCTCTTGCCCTACGAGTATCAAGCTCTTACTTCCTTAAGCTCAATTCTCAGAGTTGTCGTTCTACCTCACTTCGTTTGGAGGTCCAATTCCATTTCCTCAGTGGTGGGAAAGAATATTTGACCCATCCTAACTGCACTTTCCATGTCTCATCTAATTCAAGGGCTAGCAGTATTGACAGCCTAGAATTCAACACTTGGAATGGCACTTCTTGTCTTGGACTGAGTCCCAATGCTAGTTGACGGACCCATGCCCGTAGATTAAGCTTCTTCATCATGACTAGTTTGGAGACCAAAAAATATCGGGGTAATATCAATGATCCACTTGACTTGGTTGGGGAGTGTGGTTTATCGCCTTCCCCAAACCCAGCGTATCTCAACCTTTCTTCCATGGATTCTTCACTACTGGTTTATGCGGTGGTCAGGTTTCTCAAAACACTCAAGTGTGTGTTGCGGAATGTCCTGATCCCACACTTCTTTGGTAGGAAGTTCCTAGATGATTTGATGCACTATCGTCAGGCGTAAGATCGTCTTCGATGAGTTTTCCAGATCTTAAGTGCATGTATGTATGATTTGATAAGCTATTAATCAACCTAATTTGATTCAATTTTTGATTCTATCTCTCTGTTTAGGAGGCATGAATTAGCAGAGAATGTTTCATGCCATGAAATAGTAGGACTCGATTCACGTCGTGAAACTACAGGAAAATGGTTCACGTCATGAATTGTTTTCCTGCACTTTCACGAATTCCTTCTTTTCAGTCAAATTCCCTTCTTTAGCCGACCCTCACAGCCCTAGTTTTGTCAATCCGTCAGTTTTGGTCTTCATGTGAAACAGCAAGATTTCTTTCATGTTCGAAACAAAAAGTGTGTCACGTCGTGAACTGCTTCAGAAATGGCTCGCACTGTGAAAGTCTACTACACTTTCACGTGCTCCAATTTCTGGCGGGTTGTACTGTGTGTCAGAGGTGTTAGGATAAGGGTTTCTATTTTTTATTGTAATCCCATGATTTTCGGTGAAAATCTCGGCACTGATTTTGTGAGCAACTTGCGGCGTGAAATTGCAAGAAAATGGTTCACGTCGTGAATTGTTTTCCTGCACTTTCACATGGAGTTTTCCATGTCGGTAATTTGTAGTCTTGGGTGCATATAATACTTATCCAATATGCCAATGCTTAGGAGTGAAATGCAAGTTCCTAGCTCAATCAATGGTCCCTTATGTTTTTGATTTTTTTATTTTTTTTAAAAAAAGAAGAAAACAACACCCAAACTGCTTCTTCACGCTGGTGTTTTTTGTGATGCTAACATCAAACTTATCAAGAGTAACCAATGAATCCTTTCCTAAAATACTTTCCACAACATTCACAACATCAAAACTATAACTTTTTTCTCAACCACACACACCTTATCCTTTCATTTCCACACAATGCACTACCAGAATGCAAAGGCAACAATGAATTCTATGCAATGGGAGCTGAAACTCAAAAAGTATGGAAGGAACAAAGGTGTTTCCCCGACAGTAGCACCAAAAATGTTAAGATTTGCCTCACCTCCAAGAGAGGACTCTACACATTCATTTAATGGATAAGCAATAGAACACAACCATCATGAGGTACTTACAATGCTTTGATCTCTCGCTTTTGTAAACCTCCAAACTCCAAGGTCCACCTCCACTCTGTCACCGTGGAGTCGCTCACACCATCACATAGACCAATCACACTCTCTCTTAGTCTCTCATACAAGCATAAACACACAAGCATGAAATAGGCACAATGCTAGAATGCTCTCACTCCTCCCTCTCTCACAAGCACAAGGGGAGAGCTCTCAATAGCACAAAGGGGATTGCGTCCTTTTCATTATGAGAAAATGCCTTATATACAATTGGCCCTTATTCACACTGGGGTGCCCAAAACTTACTAACTAGGCCTTGGGTGGCCAATATCTCATAATGTACAACCTTTATAGTGCCTTTACATGACACTTATTAATGTCCTCAATTGAGGATCATGTTGTTAATCCAAATGTTAATCCAAATGGGATTAACATGAATCTATCAAGATGAATGAGTTCTTTAGCCTCAAGCAGCTCAATTAAACCCTAGAAGAATACTAGTCCAAGTTCATCACTCTTCAAAAGTATGCCCAAGCCACGACTACCTCCCAACAAGTATCATGTTTCTACAAAGGTCTAAATGAACCTTTGGACCCCCACCTCGAAGCAATGAGGTTGAGCACATTGCAAGATGCTCTCATACAACCAAAACCTCTTGTGATGAAAGAGCTGAAGTCTGGTAAAGCAAAGCCTCAGAAGAGATCTTACCAATGAAGCAAACTCTAAAGATTAGTCTTACAAGAAGTCCTAGCAAAATGCTCCCTAATACAACCGAGGGTGACAAACCACCCACTCGTATGATGCTTCTTCTAGAGAAGCCCTTCTTTGTTTCGAATGCAATGAGTCGGGACGCTTTAAGGCCAAATACCCCAAGATAGCATCATATTTTCCTCGAGGTAGTCAAGCGAATCAGGGTTGTGGAGCCCCCATCCACCAAGGTGCAAGAGGTGGTGGACGTGGCAAAGGTCGTGGAGCAAGGAAGAATAAAAGTACTCCACAATGTCATCCACAAAAGCCTATGCAAGTTCCTAAAAGAATTCCAACAACGTCATCCGCCGCAAAAGCCAAATTCCAGCTTGTTTACTGACCACAAGAGTTTGAAGTGGATCTTCACCCAACCTAACCTCAACATGAGACAGAGAAGGTGGATTGAGATCCTACAAGAATATGACTTCAACATCAAATTTTGCCTTGGGAAAGATAATGTGGTGCTTGATGCACTAAGCTGCAAATCTTTCTTGAGTGCAATTTCCATGCCAAATGATCGCATTCTGATCAAGGTGAAAGAGGTGTCAATCCATGATCCCGATTACCAAATGATGGTGAACCTAGTCAAAGAAGGAGGAACCTCATAAAAAGAGGAAAATCTAGTCAAAGGTTACTCCACCCATGATGGGTGCCTCTACTTTAATCACATGCTATGTATTCCTAAGGATCCTTCCCTAAAGAACCTAATCCTCCACGAAGCTCATGATAGCCCTGCTGCAGGGCACTCAGGCTATGCAAAACTTTAAATGATGTAAGAAGGAGCTATCATTAGACATGCTTGAAAAATGATGTCCTTCAGTTTGTACTTGAAGCAATGTCTCTCATGTCAAAGGATCAAAGTTGAAAGAGTCAAATGCTTGGGAAGCTTCAACCCTTGGATATCCTCCAAATGAAGTGGGAATGCATTAGTATGTATTTTGTCACAAGTCTCCTCACTATACAACGAGGATATGATTCCATTCTAGTGGTGGTGGACTTGCTTACCAAAGTAGCTGATCTTATACCAGCAAAGAAAACCTTCAAAGCTTTTGATGTTTCTCGGTTATTTATCAAGGAGATCTTTAAGCTTCATGGTCTACTGAAGAGGATAGTCAGTGACCGGGATTCTGACTTCACTTCGAAGTTCTGGTAGTCCTTATTTCGGGCCTTGGATACTCAACGTTGTTTTAGTGCTACAACTTATCATCCAAAGACTAATGGCCAAACTGAGAGAGTTAACCAAATAATTGAAGACATTCTTAGAGCATATTGTGGACAAGAGCCAAGAAGATGGATTCAATACCTTCCTATGGTAGAATTCCCTTATAGTACATCTTATCATCAGAGCATAGAGATGTCACCATTCAAAGCACTCTATGGTGGGCAAGAATTCTTATCCCCTCTAAATTTCTATGATGCAACCTTAAGAGTTGAAGCCTCTAGAAAAATGCTTGAGGAGATGGAGGAACAAACCAAAGCTATCCAAAAAGATATTAAAGCTACTCAAGATTGGCAAAAGCATTATGCCAACACAAGGAGGTCTGAAAAGGATCTTCAAGGAAGGAGACAAAGTTCTTTGAGTGTGACCCAAGCATAGCTCTCTGTCACTTGGGAAATATAAGAAGATCAGCCCAAGATACTATGGACCCTATATGTATGGGTAGAAGTGCCTATAAGCTACTCCTAGCCCATATTAAGGTCCACAATGTATTTCATATAAGTTTATTAAAGCCTTATGTACCCAGTATCAATCGTATTCTTGATGATGAGCAAGTTGTAATCCCAACTGAGTCCTTGAATTGCAGCCTAGTAGGATCATAGATTCTAGAGAAAGGCAACTCTGTAATAGAACAGTGAAAAGATTACCCTAAAGAGGATGCAACTTGGGAAGATGAAGCTACACTCTTAAAAGCATACCCCTAATTCATGACAAGATGAGGACATCATGATTTCTTTAAGGGGGGAAGGATGTAACATGCCCATCTTCAATAATAATATGTCCATTTAATAGATGAACTTATGGTCTTTTTCTTGGTGTAAAAATTATCAATTTTAGTAATCGAGCTATTTCCACTTGGAATCTTAAAATTTTGAGTCCAAATTTGAAATTGCATGTGATTTTAACCTAGTATAGGATTTTACAGCACTTAAAACAAACACTGGATTAAGCCTATACATAAATTATTAGTTATTTTCATTTAAAATACGATAAACTTTAAACCTTAATAAATGCACGTCCGGGTGTCCGATCGATGAATGGAATGCACCCCCACGACCAAGGAAACACCCCAGACATTTTTCATTGAAAATGATTTTCGCAGCCCATCGGGTGGAACGTCATGCATAAGATCGACGTCCCAAATTAGGGGTCCCGCCCCAAAAAGATGGCGTTCACATACCTGGGTGCATGTACAACAACCGCGTAAGGACCAAAGGCCGACCGCCCCAATGTACGGTCCACATTGGTTGACATGTGGACACCTATGCAGCCACCGACTAGGAAGGTACATGTGTACCTCATCTTTTGCCCACGTACAGGCACCATCCCTTTCCCCAGACTCATGCAGCCCACAGAATGGTGCACTTTCACCGTACAGCATCCTTTGTACCCCACTTTGCTTTTCCTTTCCTTGCACCCGTACCCCATGTACAACAACTGCGTAAGGACCAAAGGGACCGCCCCAACATACGGTCCACATTGGCCGACACGTGGACACCTATGCGACCACTAACTAGGAAGGTACATGCGTACCTCATCTTTTGCCCACGTACAGGCACCATCCCTTTCCCCATACTCATGCAACCACAAAACGTTGCACTTTCACCGTACACCATCCTTTGTAACCCACTTTGCTCTCCCTTTCCTTGCACCTGTACCCCATACCAGTCCCTATATAACCCCCCAGCACCCCCATGGTCGACACTCCGACAGCCTATGCTACCTGCACTCCACACTCTGTGCAGAGACTGTACCCGACACTCTGTGCGGGACTATATCGATAGCCCTCTACAACCCCTCTCCCAACAAGCCTTTTTAGCCCATCTCCAAGTAAGCTCTGTAGAAATTTTTTCATCATCTCACCCTTGTGTTGAGTAGAGGGTGTCCTTAACTGCTCCCCCTTGAGGTGTGAATAGACTTAAGGGAGATCCCCATCTCTCCCTATAGGTGCAACCTTTGGCCCCCCATTTGCGGCGGTGACTTTAGTAAGGGCTCTTTGGCTCTTAGAGGTGGTTCCCACACAAGAGCTTTATGCTCATAAAGAGAGCAAACAAACTCTGATTTGTGATCCGATTGAAGCGTTGTGTCACGGTGACGTGGGCTACAAGAAGGTGAAGAGAATGGCTCTCCATGAAGATGCCAAAATACCACCTCGGGAAGCATGCACAACAGCGAACGTAGCGGGAATGCTCCGGATGCGACCCCTTTGGAGTCCCACAAGGAATTAATGGCTAGGTTAGCTTGGTCATCATTTAAAAAAGAAGTTTTTAATTGAATTTTCAATATTAGCATTAATTAATTAAGAAAGAAGATACCACTATCCTTGCTTTGAAAAATACCAAAATCCTTGTGATATTGTTGTTTTCTCGAGAAGGTGATGTTGTTTATTATATTCTATGGTTAGTTTAGGAATTGTTATCTTGATTAAGTTAAAAAGTACAAGTACATCTTCTCCCTGCCTTAATGTTGACCCCATTTCTGTGCTGTATAGTCGGGCGGTGATGTTAGTGAGGCCCAGAGTGGCCCAAGTTATCCCTCATACCATTGGGAAGATGAGATTCACCGGTTTAGGCGAGTATTATGATGTTGCCTAGTTCTGTGGGCCTAGGCTAGTGCGGTGAATAAGCCCGCCCTAGCGTGTAGACATCCCTCTGAGGAGCGAGAGGATCAAGCAATGGAGCTTGAGAGGGAGACATGTCGGCTTGAGTTCTCGTCAGCTCTGTTGTACGATGAGGTGTATGGTCTCGTAGGGATTGCCCAATCTATAGAGGCTGGAAGGCCGAATTCTAGATCATTGAAATAAAGTAAAGGAATAAGAGATCTTGGATCTGGCTATGAGCTTGGATAATTTTGAACATTGTATCTATTTTTTTTAAATCCCTTGCTTGTTAGTGGTGTTGTATCATTGTTAAAGGCTATTTAAACAAATAATGTGTAAGTTTATTAATTAAGGAACTTGTCTATATATGTCTCACAGCATGGTAGGACTAATTAGAAAACAAAATTGATGTGTGAGTTGGGTGGAAAGTGGGAGGATGGAATGCCTTAACGGCACCATCCTATGGACGGGTGGACCTGATTAGTCGGGTAGCTTTCCAACAGATTAATTGGAAGTTCTATGTTGATAAAATACTGATAATGAGACAACACACATACCAGAGATTAAACCCTAATCCATTAGTGTAACCCTAACCATAGAGAGAAGCCATATCCACTCTCACACAATGCATAATAGAAGAGAACTAGACACCACACACTAAGTGTGATGTGTTCACACACCAGGTAACCCTATCTAATGTCCACACATGGTGGCCATCTCTGGACACGGCCATTTATTGCCACACACACATGCTACTATCTACCATGCCACCACATATTGTGTCTAGCTCTAGCTGTCATCGAGCTTGTAATCTCAATAGCCCCTCTCAAACTCATGATGTACAGCCATAGATGAAGAAGATGAGCTTGGGCTATCAACACTCCCCCTCAATCTCATCACATGTACTCCCAACATGGTACGGAAGTACTCAAACTTCTCTCTCCCAAGTGGCTTCGTAAAATATGTTGGCAACCTGCTCTTCAGTCTTCACATACTTTAAAGCTGTTGTACCATCCAACACTTTCTCCCTGACAAAGTGATAGTGGGCCTGTATATGTTTGGTCCGTGCATGAAAAAATAGATTATTGGCCAACTGTATGTTGCTCATGTTTTCACAGTGTATGAAACCTTGCCCTCAATGGGCTCACCCAAGTCAGCCAGGAGTTTCTTTAACCACACTCCTTCACATACAGTTATGGCTGCTCCTCTGTACTTAGCTTTTTGTACTGGATAAAGCAATAGTGGGTTGCTTCTTGCTACTCCAACTCACCACAGCACTCCCAAATGTAAAGGCATAACCACTAGTAGATCTCCTGTCATACGAGCTACCTACCCAATCTGCATCTGTATAGCCATATACATCTAAGCCTTTACCATGCTCATAAAGAAGACCATAATGTGATGTGGTCTTTACATAACGCATGATCCATCTCAATGCATCCAAATGAGGCTTTCTAGGGCTTTGAATAAACTGATACCACTTCATCATTGTGAGTCCATAGTGTTGAAAGAACGGTAGAGGAGGAGGAGACACATACACAGGAGCAAACCCTAATGTCTATTGCAAACCCTAACCATAGAGGGAAGCCATGTCCACTCTCACACCAAGCATAATGCACTAATCCATAATCCACACAACACACAATGAGTTGTGTCCACACTCTACTAACCCTAGCTAATGTCCACACACTATGACCAGCTGGACACGCGGTCATTTATGTCTCACACATGTTCCTACCTAATCTGCCAGCACATAGCATAGCTGGCTCACACTGACATCGAGCTTGAATCTCAACAGCCCCTCTCAAGCTCATGATGTACTGCCGATGAAGATGTAGATGAGCTTGGGATATCAACACTCTCAACACTCCCCCTCAAGCTCATCCCATGTACTCCCAACATAGTCCGGAAGTACTCAAACTTCTCCCTGCTAAGTGGCTTCGTAAAGATATCAGCCACCTGCTCATCAGTCTTCACATAGTGAAGATCAACTGTACCATCCAGCACCTTTTCTCTGACAAAGTGATAATGGACCTCTATGTGTTTGGTCCTCGCATGAAATACTGGATTCTTTGCCAACTGTATACTGCTCATGTTGTCACAATGTATGACAACTTTCCCATCAAGAGGCTCACATAAATCTGCCAAGAGACTCTTTAACCATATAGCCTCACACGTAGCAATGGCTGCACCTCTGTACTCAGCCTCTGTACTGGATAAAGCAACTGTAGGTTGCTTTTTGCTACTCCAACTCACCACGGCACTTCCAAGTGTAAAAGCATATCCACTAGTAGACCTCCTGTCATATGCGCTACCTGCCCAATTAGCATCTGTGTAGCCATGTATGTCCAAGCTTTTACCACTCTCATAGAATAAACCATAATGTGCTGTGGTTTTCACATATCTCATGATGCGTCTCACTGCATCCAAATGTGGTTTCCTGGGGCTCTGCATAAACTGGCTGACTAGCCCCACTGCATAACTCAAATCCGGGCGTGTGATAGTCATGTATATGAGACTACCAACCATCTTCCTGTACATGGAAGGATCATCCAATTCCTCGCCATAATCAGCCCGCAACTTCACATTTTGCTCCAATGGTGTACTCATAGGTTTACACCCTGTCATGCCATACTTTGCCAACATATCCAATGCATATTGGCGCTGTACTAACCAAGTACCTGCATGATCTTTCATCACTTCAATTCCAAGGAAATATCTCAACTCACCAAGATCTTTCATGTCAAATTGCCCACTCAAAGCTTTCTTGACATGCATCACATCTGCACTATGATCACCTGTAATAATCAAGTCATCCACATAGATGACTAGTAAAACAATCCCATGCTGTGTCTTCTTCACATACAGTGAAGAATCTGCGGTAGAAATCTGAAAACCAAGTGAGATAAGATATCTGCTCATCTTATCACTCCAAGCACGTGGTGCTTGCTTCAGACCATACAATGCCTTTTTCAACCTGCATACGTGAGTGGGATATCTAGGGTGTACATACCCTTCTGGCTGTGCCATGTATACTTCCTCTTGTAGATCTCCATTCAAAAATGCATTCTTAACATCCATCTGATGCATTTCCCAGCCATTAGCTGCAGCCATAGCAATGACTGCTCTCACTGTGCCCATCTTAGCCACTGGGCTAAACGTCTCATCATAATCCAATCCATGGGTCTGTGCATAACCCTTTGCTACCAATCTAGCTTTATGTCTCTCAATAGAACCATCAGATTTGCACTTCACTTTGTAAACCCATTTACATCCAATAATATTCTTGTCCTTTGGGAGGGCAACCAAATCCCATGTATCATTATGGACCAATGCGTCCATCTCCACATCCATTGCTTTTTCCCATACATGCTCTCCAATAGCCTCTGTATAGCATGTAGGTTCCACATGCTTCACCATAGATGTCATGTATGCATAGTGCATAGCAAAATCTCTGTATGTCAACCTGTCAACAGGATATCTGACTCTCTGGGATCTCCGCAATGCCTGCGGGTCACTCTGTACACCTGTGACTCTAGCATGTGGTGGCACATATCTGTCCTGTCTAGCACCAGGTGTGCGTAAAACAGGTATGCCAAGCTCCTCATCCAAACTTTCAGAACTGGATGACTCATATCCTGTGATTCCAATTCCTTCGACTTTCTTTTTGCCTTTATCCATAGCACTACTGCCAGTGCTTACACTCTCATGCCTCAAACGTCCTGACCATGGACGTACACTGCTGCTCTCAGCTTCTGCTGCTGGCCCAGACATAGTAGTTGAACTAGAACTTGCTTGTGATGGCAAGTTCACAGGCACATCTGCTTCCAGTGACTCAATAACACCTTCATCTTTTGCTTTATACCAACTAGCAAGCTCATCAAACACCACATCACGTGAGATGACCACTTGTCTAGTTTGTGGATTATAACACTTGTAGGCTTTTCGATCCTGTGCATATCCCACAAATACACATTTCTCTGCTTTAGGATCCAATTTCCTTCTTCTTTCATCAGGCACATGCACATAGGCTATGCATCCAAAAACTTTAAGATGTCCAATGTCTGGCCTGTAACCTGTGAGCCGCATCTCTGGCGTGCTTCCATGAATGGCTGCTGTAGGTGTTTTGTTCAATATGTATACTGCAGTAGCACATGCTTCTGCCCAATAGTAATCTGGCATGCTCTTTTCATTAAGCATTGCCCTTGCCACTTCACATATAACTCTATTCTTCCTCTCAGCCACACCATTCTGCTGAGGTGTATACCTGCATGTCAACTGTCTTCTTATACCATGCTTCCTCAGAAAATGCTCAAAAGCCTTTGAGGTGTATTCACCACCTCCATCTGTCCTTAGACATTTAATCCAACAGCCATACTGCTTTTCTGCAAAAGCTTTGAAGTCCATGAATTTTTCCAATACTTCACTCTTCTCTTGCAGAAAATATATCCATGTCATCCTGCTAAAGTCATCAATGAATGTAACATAGTATAGACTGCCTTTGATAGATGGGTTTTGTGCAGGACCCCATACATCACTGTGCACGATCTCAAGTGGCCTGTTACTCATATTTCCTTCTCTAGGAAATCTCAATCTTGCCTGCTTCCCAAACTGACAGGCTTCACAAACATGCATATGTCCATCATATTTGAACCTAGGCAATCCATTGACAATGCCTCTTGTTTGCATGTTCTTTAATCTCTGTATATTTACATGGCCAATCCTCTTGTGCCACATATCAATATCCTGTACCACATTCCTGCTCTTTGAGAACATGGCTGATTTTAGCTCAGGAATTCCAGCATCCAGCTTAAACAGTCTTCCTTCTTTCTTGCCTTTAGCAATCACTCTACATCCATGTTTGAAGTCTTCAACGAAGCATCCATGCTCATTGAATCTAACCTGTAATCCCTGTTCTACCATTTGACCAACTGAGGCCAAGCTTTTAGTGATCGAAGGCACATACAGCACATCTGACATAGACTTTGTCTGACCATTATGCATGACCAATGGTACACTTCCAACATGTGTAATGACATGCTGGGTATCATCACCTGTTTCCACATAGCCCTTCACATCCATGGGCTTCATATGCTCAAACCATTCACCATGGCATGTCATATGATTTGATGCTCCTGAGTCCATGTACCATGTATCATCATTCTCAGCATTTGTTGTCATAGAACCCACAACATGCTTCATGGCAAACAAATGATTTGCAGTTCCATCATTGCTACTTGATGCATAGTTGCCACCATGTTGTGCATAGTTTCCACCATAATGACCACCACGTTGTGCTCTTCCCCCTCTCAAATCATTCTGTTTGCGAAAGCAATCTCTCGCCATATGACCATATTTGCCACAATAATGGCATTCAACATCTTGCATAGAATTTTGTTGGCCTTGCCAACGTCCTCTACCACGGGGGTTACCTCTGCCTCTTTGTGGTGCATATCCACGTCCACCTCGAGCACCATATGAAGGCTGAAAATTCTGCTGTGGAGGCCTATCCTGCCATCCACGACCATTACCACCACGTCCACGTGATGCAAATCTCCCCCTGCCTCTAAAACCTCTCTGCGAGTAAAATGCCTGATTTCTGCCATCATCATGGCTAGTAGATGCATCCAAAAATGAATCACTGAGCTTGATTTCCTCAACCAATAAGAGTGAAACCAACTCATCGAAGTCGGGTAGACCTGTACTCCTCACTGAGATAGATGTATCAAAGGATTTGTATTCCTTGCCAAGACCACGCAAGGTAATATCCACCAAATCATCATCAGGCATGGGGGCATTTATTGTGGCCAATGCATCTGCAAACTTCTTGATTTCTTGCACATAATCATGTATGCTCCTTTTATTCCTTTTCACATTGTGTATCTGCTGCCGCAATTGAGACTTGCGAGCACTCGTATCTGTATCAAACATCTTGATCAAAGTATCCCATGCATCTTTGGGATTCTCAGCATCCTGAATGTGTATGAGCATAGCATCAGAAATGCATATAGACAAATAATGCAGCACTTTGAATGCTCTCTCTGACCACTGCTTATGAGCAATAAGCTGCTGTTGTGTAGGTTGCCGAGGTAGCTCAGGCTCTGGCTCAGCACCTGTAATGAGATTCCAAAATCCTTTCCCTTTCAAGAAACTCTTTATCCTGTACTTCCATGCCTGGAAGTTCTTCCTATCCAGCTTTTCACCAACAATCTGAACTGGATTATCCGACATGTTGCTCAATGCGTACACCTTCCGCACACGTCAAATCTGTAAATGAGCCTTCCTCATCTCAACCACACTCCAATTAATGTTCCAGATACTCCAAGATAGCCAACAAACTCCAAATTTGATGTAGAAAATCAACCTGTAATGATCCAAGATGAACTGACTCACGCAGTGCGGGATACCCTGAACTGACACGCCTTCCAAGGCTCCAGATCGCAATGTAATGGTGCAATCAAGTATGGGAAACTTGCATTCACACCTAATGAACCTCAATGTTGAGTATCAACTCCATTTGACATGTGTAATTATCAATTTTTGAAAACCCCTTTTTTCTGTTTTTGGAAAAACCAGAAAAACCAGAAAAACTAGTAATGATTTGGCTCTAATTCCTTCAATATTTCACCAAATTGAGCAACCAGGCATTCATTGGCTTAGCAATAGTGTCCATCAACTCCATGTAAGAGGAATTTGTCCAATTGTAAAACACCAAAGATTAATTGCTCGATTAAAATGCTCTGTTTCTCTGCAACCAGTGGACAGCCTGTATTAATCAGCTCATTCCCAGCTCAATTAAGCATCATTGGCCAAACAAATCACATAGCCCTCTTCTCCAAGATGTAAAGCATCCAATTGCTAAGAAGATTGTGGAAGATATCAAGCACCAAGTAAGAAATCAACCTCCTCGTAGTGAAAAAAACAATTTTCTGCCCTGTTTCCTCTGTATGGGCTGCGCCACCTGCAAATCAGGGGTTTTGGAGTGGTTCTAGAGTTAATTGATGATGGGTAATAGTCCCTAACACTCCTAGGTAGGTGTGTAATCCACCAATGATTGAATTTTTGCCAAATACATGCTCCAAATGATTCAATTTTGGGCTTGCTTTTCTCTGTTTTGTGTGAGCTCAAAAACTAGAGTTTTCCACTCAATTAAATACATCCAAATTGCTCCAAACTTTGTTCAAGGCTTGCACATGGGTTGCTAATACATCCCTCTTTGACAAATGCATATGTCTTTTGCCAGAATCACTTGTATTTTCACCATACATCAATGTTCCCCAAGCTTTAATGGAAAGCTTCAAAAACCAGAATTTTGCCTTGCTTTGATTTGCTCTAAAATGCTTTGCTTTTGCCTGTTTCACTTGCAATCCGCTCAAGGATGTTTAGAAGACCTTACCCGTTAGGCCAAGCTTTCAGATCTGATAAGATTCGGTGTGCTCCAAGCTTCACAGCTCCAATGGCAGCTTCACAGCTTCTTTTCACAGCTTCTTCTTCTCCCTCTTCACTCACTCACTCATAAACCCTAATAAACAGCACAAGGCTCTGATACCATGTTGAAAGAACGGTAGAGGAGGAGGAGACACACACACAGGAGCAAACCCTAATGTCTATTGCAAACCCTAACCATAGAGGGAAGCCATGTCCACTCTCACACCAAGCATAATGCACTAATCCATAATCCACACAACACACAATGAGTTGTGTCCACACTCTACTAACCCTAGCTAATGTCCACACACTATGACCAGCTGGACACGCGGTCATTTATGTCTCACACATGTTCCTACCTAATCTGCCAGCACATAGCATAGCTGGCTCACACTGACATCGAGCTTGAATCTCAACACATAGCACTACTAAAAGCAATATTTAAAATTATTGCAATTGTTCTTTGAAGCACTCTTACAATGGTTTCAATACCATAGTCACTCTTAAAGTCTTAAGTTATGTCACGTTGGTCCATACTATTTTAAAAACTAACCCAAGTAGAATCTTTAGGTCAACCTTCATCAACTCGAAGTAAGAAGTGGGTCAATCACACAAATGGTTCTCTCAATTGGTGGGTTGAAGTGAATGTCAATGTCAATGTCAATTCTTTATTGAGGTCCTTTTTGTCAAACAATATGAGACCTTAACAATACTAGACTCAAGAATCTCCTTTCTAGACCCTTTTAAGGACAATCATTTAAGGGTATATAAAATAATTTATATCCTTTCTTATTCTTATTGTCTACATCCCACTTCTAGCTTTAGGATAAACTTTCCCTAAGAGTCATAAATATCATAAATTTTTCCTCAATGAGCTTAAGCAAAAAAGGACTACCTTACTTAATACCTATGAATTACCTCTTTAGATAGCAGAAAATATACTAAAAGCTTTTGACAAAATATGCTACACATTCCAATCTTATCTTAATATCATTACTCTAACTTCGCTATGTCAAGGTTATGACCAGGAGGACATCACACTCATTCTCTAAATTCATGATTGGTTGTTAGTTATACCTTTTCTGAAGATGTGTACATGACTCTCATAACTAAGAGGTCTTCAGACTACTATGTATTTTCCACCACTTTTGATGCTACCTATGCTTACTCAAATTTGAGGCAAGGGTCATGAACATTCATGAACAATTTGAACAAACTCTAGTCCTAGAATTTTGCATCTTTCAAGAGATTGAGCTAAGGTAACCTCTCAACACTTGACACCCCTTTAAACTCCTAATCTTAATCATCAAAATCATACTATGGTTAAAAGAAAGCCCAAGTTTACCATTCCTAATCCCACCTCCTTAGTTGGGAAAAATGGAGTAGAACATGGGTAATCTATGTGCTCCTAGGCTTGTAAAAGAAGCACTCAAACTCTAGAATTATCAAAGGTTTTTCCTTTTTAATAGACCAATAAGCACACTTTTTTATTTCTATAGTTTTAACTAACTTTCCTATTTCATTTCTACCTCTATCAAAGCTTAGATAGTGTAACTTATAGGTGTAATTCTTCAATTTTAAAAAAGTAGACCTTGGAAGTTAACTTTTTCTATGGTACTTTCTACAATCTTTTCAAGAAATCCCATCAATGAACTCTTAAATTGAATTCCTACCTTTTAGGATGTATGCATTCCTACCTTTAAGAAAACACGTCAAGTTTAAACATATAATCATCGCATGTGAACTAGGTTTTCTATCTCCCTTATTCACAAGCTCTAAATCTTCCATTCCTAAGGGCAACCATGAGCTGCAAAAAGAGTAGAAAGAAGTAGAAGGGGCACATATTTTACATATCTTCCATTGGTAGAAAGGGAAGGAGCTCACCTCTTTTGTCGTTGAGTGATTTTTGCAAAGTGGGTTGGTGGCCTCCTCTTATGCTGGTTTGATCTTCCCCTTGGCTATAGTTTAGCTCTCCTCCCCTGTTTTGGGCTCAAAATTCACAAATAAAAGCGATGGCTACACTGGACAAGGAATTGTGCGTGTGGGGGGAGATAGAAGGGGCCTCTTTATAGGCCAAGCATATGGGTAGCTTGATCTTCCCTTGGGCCATGGTTGGGCTCTCCTCCCCAATTTTTGGGCTCAAAATTCAAAGCTGAAAGTGAGCTACAAAATGAGTTTTGCATGTGTGGGGGGGAGATAAAAGGGTTTGCCAAGGGTATGGGTTTCAAAAAATGAAAAGTAGGCCACTTGTGTTGGAGTGAAGACTAATGTAGCAACACACACACACACACACACACACACACAGATGCAACAAGTAAGTAGAGATAGAAAGAAGCATAACACTCAAAGAAGATTGATAAGAATGAGGAAAGTACATATGAAGTAACATGATAAGTCATTGACACACTCTCATAAGAACACGTACACATGCTTGGTAAAAACACCTTCGAAGGAGGGAAAAAGAATCACGACCCATTATTAGCCTATGTCTACACATCACTACCATATGAATGGCCAAAAGTGCCCCCTATAGTGATGATGTGAACATATATATGGATCATGCGGCTAATCAATCCCCCCAAATGGTGATAAGCCCAAAGCTTTGTGACAACCTTTAAACTTCTCTCATGGGGCAGAGCCTTTGTGAACATATCTACCCCAGTTCCGTGTCCAGCAACAATGAACCGCTCCCTAACATTATAATAATACACCTCAATGTGTTTTGTGTGAGCATGAAACAATGGGTTTCTCGCAATGGCCAATGCACTTTGGCTATCAGTGAAGATGAAGGTGGGAGATTGGTCCAGCACCACCAAGATTTGCTGAGACATGCACACTCTAAAAAGATGCCCTGTACTCCGCTTCACAGCTCAAAGTGGTGGGCACTGCCAAATGCATCTTATTGATCCATGATATACATGAATCACAAAGATGAACACAAAAGTCACTAATGTGGACACTCACGTGTCATAACATCCAACCCTATCAGAATCACTACCAAATGCATCTTCTTGATCCATGATATACATGAATCACCAGGATGAATGCAAAAGTCACTAATGTGGATACTCACATGTCATAACATCCTATGCATAAAAATCAATTTTTATAAGAATAATGCTCTTATAATTAAAAAAATCCTTTATGCATCTTTCTATGCATAGAAATCAAATTTAATAGGAATAACACTTTTGTAATTTAAAAAATTTTCTTTATGTATCTTTCTATGCATAAAAATAAAATTTAATAAGAATAACACGTTTGTAATAAGAAAATTTTCTTTATGCATCTTTCTATGCATAAAAATAAAATTTAATAAGAATAACACTTTTGTAATTTAAAAAATCCCTTTATGGATCTTTCTATGCATAAAAATCAAATTTAATAAGAATAACACTTTTGTAATAAAAAAAATCCTTTATGCATCTTTCTATGCATAAAAATCAAATTTAATAAGAATAACCCTTTTGTAATAAAACAAATTCCTTTATGCATCTTTCTATGCATAAAAATCAAATTTAATAAGAATAACACTTTTTTAATTAAAAAAAATTCCTTTATGAATCTTTCTATGCATAAAAATCAATTTTAATAAGAATAACACTTTTGTAATCAAAAAAATTTCTTTATGCATCTTTCTATATTTTTTAATTGTAAAAGTGTTAGTTTTATTAAATTTGATTTTTATGCATAGAAAGATGCATAAAGGAATTTTTTTATTATAAAAGTGTTATTCTTATTAAATTTAATTTCTATGCATAGAAAGATGCATAAAGGAATTCTTTTATTATAAAAGTGTTATTCTTATTAAATTTATTTCTATGCATAGAAAGATGCATAAAGGAATTTTTATTATTATAAAAGTGTTATTCTTTTGATCATAAGAATAAAAAAATTCCTATATGCATCTTTCTATGCAGAAAAATCAAATTTAATAATTAATATCAGTGATATCTATGCATATTCATAGGTGAATATGTACATGGAGTAATTAGAATATTTCTTTTAGATGCAAAAATGGTGGGAATTACTCTTTTAAAATAACATAAAAACAAACTTTCTTTGTCATCACAAAATTTTGAAAAATTTTGCCATAACCTCCTTTGTAGTATGGCTGACCATTTCTCATTTTTATCTTCCTTTATTTAACTTAATTAACCCAATTTAGAATTATAGAACTCTAATCTACACAATTTTCTAAATTCAAGAGGGTAAACAATAAGAAGAGTTTAATTAATCACTTAGTTAATCTTTCTAGGATTAAGAAAGGTTGGAATGTAAAGAAGAGAAGGGGGTGGCCTTTTCATCAAAGGTATAGCATTTGAATTTAATTCAATCATTTGCAAAACATAAAAAATCAAGAAAACCAATATATTTTTCATTAAAATTTGTAAACAAAGTAAGAAAATTAGCTTACATGGAGCTTGTATGCTCTCCTTTGGCTTGAGGGATTGAGGGTTGTACTATTGTTTGAAGCAATAGTGGCCACCAATTCACTTTGGAGAGGATTAGGCCAAAAACAATTGAACTATTAAAAAATTCAATGTAGATGGCTCAGGACAGGAGTAGAGTAACAGTGCATAAACACCATTAAGCTTTTACAAAGGGGGAGGCTTCTATTTATAGGAAAAGGTGAGCCTCTAAACCAAGCAAACTGATTCTAGAATTTTCCAGATCAGTTTAGTCAATTTTTTACCATTTTTGGGTCAGTTTAGCTTACTTTTTGAATCTAGTTTTGAAATAGGAGAGAGGAGAGACGAAAATATCTCATTTTATTGATTAAAAATTGGGGGTAATGATGATAAAAAGGTGCCTACTTCATGAGCGGAGATCCCCACATTGAGGTGTCAGTTTTGTAATTCTTTTCTTTGGTCCTTAGTCCACTCTTCATCTTATGTGAGCATTTACTCATTTTTGGGAGGTTTTTCTTTTATTCTTCAATTTGTCTCCTCCCTACACTTGGATTGATCCTATTGGCCCATAGGAACCTTAATTGGACCATAATCTAAAAATTTCTGAAAATCTAGACCCTTAGGCTATGGTCCTTTATACCTATTTTCAATTAATTCTAATTGCACATTGAAAAGTTCTTTTTGAATTTTTATTTCAGGGGAAACCATTTTAGACACTAGGAGGATTTTCATATCAAAAAATATCTCAATTTTGAATTACCTCCCTCTAGACACTTTCTCTCTCCAAGCCAAAACAGGGTAAAACAGGATCTTTCTTTTATTTCATAGAGGGGAATAATTATAAGATCAGAAGGGGAGGTTCTTACACCTGCATACCTCAAAAGATGGAGGGAGGAATCTTACATCCTACCCCTCTTAAAAAACATGAGATGTCCTCATCTTGCAAACTACAGGACAACTCTTTCCCTTAAGGTCTAACTGATTCTGGGGTTCCTTATAGTCTGGTGAACCCAACAGAATCCTGGGATAAAGATCCCTTATATAGAACTCATCATTAGATAACAATTCATTCAGATCATATAATTCATATCCGTAACACAATAATGGTCCATTAGACTGAAATTTCCATCTGAACATTCCTCCATGGGAATTTCAATTATACAGGTTTTTAATTTTTCATCCCTTAACTTGATCCACTGGGTCAAGTGTTAACAGTAGAAATCTTTCAGCACAATCCACTAATCTTATAGTGATTTGCTGAAGTCATTATCGTCATTCCAGTTACAAACATCATCACAGGGACTCGTCCCATTCATCCTCATTGTGGTTTTGCTCAACTTATCGCTTTTCAACCAAAATTTAGGAATCATCATTTTTCAATCAGAATCCAAATCAACTCATCAGTTCTTAACCAGAATTTTAAAATCATATCAACCACATTCGAATTCATCATCTGGATAGCATTTTTGCTTATAATTTCAAGGTCTTAGATTTACTCGTATATACTACCAGTAAAGAGCTGCACTTATATCCTCGATATATACAGGTAGTCACGGTCCTTGGAATTTTAAGGTAAATATCATCATGTCTAGGCCTCAAGCAAGTCAAGGATTCCATCCAATTGCATTACTTCCATTTGAAGACCCAATTACCTATTTATGTATCTTCATTCTGAATATCAATTTGTATGAATTTCATCACACAATTACAACCTTTTACTGCTACTTCATAAATTTTTGACATTTTTGGTTTCTCGGTTGATCGACTTTAGCCAATTCGCTTTGATAACAGCTGAAAGATCCCTGTCTCCTCCGTGTAACAAATTATAGGGTGCTAGCAATGGAAGTAGCACTTTTTGCGCGAGGCAGGGTCCCTCACTCAGGGCCTCGCCCACGTATATCTGGACAAGAGACTAATCCCTTGGTTTTTCCAAAACCGAGCCCGGAAAAACTTCCCTCACCCAGAAAGCATGGGCGATTCCTCCAAGATATTTTTACTCTAACGTAGTCAAGAGCCTTAACTAATTGATTGATCTGACCGAACCCATAAGTCCCATAGTCAGATCAAGGAAAAGACTTGCACTGGATCATAGAGACCAACGCTTTTTTCCTCATTGAGAGGCACAGCCGTTGATTCTTTTCCATAGAACAATTTTTATCTGGGATTTACTTCATCTATCGTACCATAACAGAATTGAGTCTCATTTTAGGGATCCATCAGTCCAGCCAGTCCCGTGGCTTAGCCAACCGCCCAAGCACTGTAGTGATGGGATCCATTTAAGAATTTGGTTAGGTTTTGTCCCGGGTACCAGGGAAAAGAGTTCCTAGGCCCCCTAGCCGGATATTCATGCAAACTTAAAACTAGTCACACCACTTACACACCCAATATGAGTCTTCTAAGTCTAACTCAAGAAAAATTTCCTACTCGTCGACACCTTGACCATGTAAAGATACAAGGATACGATTCGTAGTTAAGACCTAGTTCTATCCCGCAGGAGAGCGTGGTCTTCTAAATGACTTAAAATCAGATCACTCATAGAGTGACTGACCTAAATCGGGCAACCTCTATTCTTGATTCCTAGAAACAACACTTTTTTCCCCATCTATGCAAGGCACAACCACTGGCCTAGTCCTCTAGAGTAGAGCTACTTACCTAACATAGAACTTCCAATTAATCTGTTGGAAAGCTACCCGACTAATCGGGTCCACCCATCCATAGGATGGTGTCATCAGGGCATTCCATCCTCCCACTTTCCCCCTAACTCACACATCAATTTTATTTTATAATTAGTCCTACCATGCTCTGCGACATACATAAACAAGTTCCTTAATTAATGACCTTACACGTTCGTTTAAACAACCTTTAACAATGATATAACACCACTAACAAACAAGGGATTTGAAAAAAATAGATACAATGTTCAAAATATACACCTCATCGTCGGCAAGGCGAGGACTCTAGTCGGTCCGTCGCCCTCTCAGGCTCCATCGCTTGATCCTCCCACTCCTCAAAGGGATGTCTATACACTAAGATGGGTTTACTCACCGCACTAACCTGGGCCCACAGAACTAGGTAGCATCATAATACTCACCTAAACTGGCGAATCTCATCTTCCCAATGGTAGGAGGGATACCTTGGGCCAACTCCGGGCCTCACTAACGTCGTCGTCTGGCCACACAATACGGAAGCGGGGTCAGCTTAAGGCAGGGAGAAGATGTACCTGTACTTTTTAACTTAAAATCAAGATAAGAATTACTAAACTAAACCATAGAATATGATAAACAACGTCACCTTCTCGAGAAAACAATAATATCACAAGGATTTTGGCATTAGCAAGGATAGTGGTATCTTCTTTCTTAATTAATTAATGCTAATATTAAAAATTCAATCAAAAACCTCTTTTTTTAAACAATGACCAAGCTAACCTAGCCATTAATTCCTTGTGGGACTCCCAAGGGGAGAGATGGGGTCGCATCTGGAGCCTTTCATCTATGGTCGCTATTATGCATGCTTCTCGAGGTGGTATTTTGGCATCTTCGTGGAGGATCCATTCTCTTCACCTTCTCATAGCCCATGTCGCCGAATGCAATGCTTTAGTCGGATCACAAATCAGAGTTTGTTTGCTCTCTTTATGAGCATAAAACTCTTAGGTGGGAACCACCTCTAAGAGCCAAAGAGCCCTTACTAAAGTCACCACAAATGGGGGGAAGGTGTCCTTAAACTAGAATTTGGGGCAAAAGGTTGCACCTATAGGAAGAGAGGGGGAGTTCTCCCTTAAGTCTATTCACACCCGGGGGGGGAGTAGCTAAGGTTACCCTCTACTCAACACAAGGGTGAGATGATGAAAACATTTCTATAGAGCTTACTTGGAGATGGGCTAAAAGGCTTGTTGGGAGAGGGGTTGCAGAGGGTTGTCGGGTATAGTCCCACACAGAGTGTCGGGTACAATCTCTCCACGGAGTGTGGGGTGCGGGCACCACAAGGTGTCAAGGTGTCAACCCATGCGGGTGGTGGGGGGTTATATAAGGGCTGGTACGGGGTACAGGGAAAGGGAGAACAAATCAGGGTACAAAGGACGGTGTACAGTGAAAGTACACCGGTCTATGGCTGCATGAGTTTGGGTAACGGGATAGTGCCTGTACGTGTGGGAAAAAGATGAGGTATACATGTACCTTTCGGATCAGTGGCCGCATAGATGTCCACGTGTCGGCCAATGTGGGGGACTGTCATTGGGGCGGTCAGCCTTTGGTTTGTATGTGGCTATTGTACGGGCATTCGGGTATGTGAACACCCTCTTTTTGGAGCACGGACCCCTAATTTGGGGTGCCGGCCTCAATATGCATGCCAGTCTACCTAGCAGTTGCGAAAATGTTTTTCATCAAAAATGTTCAGGGTGTTTCCTTGGTCGTGGGGGTGCAGTCTATTCATCGATTGGACACCTGAACATACATTTATTAAGGTTTAAAGTTTATCGTATTTTAAATGAAAATAACTAAAAATTTTCGTATAGGCTTAAACCAGTGTCCGTTTTGAGTGTTGTAAAATCCTAAATTAGGATAAAATCGCATACAAATTCTAAATTTGGGCTCAAAATTTTAAGATTCCAAGTAAAAATAGCTAGATTATTAAAATTGATGATTTTTACACCAAAAAAAGACCATAAATTCATCTATTAAATGGACATATATTATTATTGAAGATGGGCATGTTACAAACATAGACCAGAGTAGTGATGGTGCTAGCTGACTTTGTGAAGGAAGTCAAACAATTTTCCCTCAAGCGTTTGTTGAAGCCCAGTATCGAGTTCAACATGGATCTCAAAATGATGCGTCTACAAGAAGAAAAAGATGTCAAAATGATTGTTAACTACACAACAATGAAAGAACAATGAAGATTTGCAATTATAGTGCAAAAGTTAGTACAATGTGATTTATTTGTTGGCAAGTTGAGGCTTGATATCGCATTGTACTAAATTGAAATATATATGTTCTACGTTGCACAAATATGTAACAACCCTACTTCGGGCTGGTTGCCATGTTCTACGTTGCACAAATATGTAATAAATTGCATAAGACTGTTAAGATTGGAGAACTCGCCTTAAAATTTGCAAAGGTTGGAGACTCCACAGATCAGTATCAGGACTTTTATACCTAGAAGAAGTGCCAACACTAGTCCCAGAGGAGCAAGAGTATAAGAAAATAGTTGCAGTGAAAAAAAAGCCAAGAGTTCCTGAAAGTCAAGCTATAAATAATGCATGTGGGAGTGCTTTATCTCGCGGTCTTTACATGTGGTAAGCATACATTGGTGGCCACCCACGTTCTTTCACACACACAAGTGATAGACACGTATCACTCATACATTCGATCATCATCATTACATGCCATGTACACATAACGCGATTACTTTTGACATCATCATGTTGTGTCACACTTACTTAAGGTTTGACCTCTTCTGTTAAATCCTAAACCGTTGAATTTAGCGACAAGAGTTTCTTAAAGAGTATGTCTTATTTTCGTCTATTTTTGTTGGCATGTCTCCTCTTCGTTGTCTTATTTTCTTCTTAAATAGTATGTCTTATTTTTGTCTGTTTTCGTTGGCATGTCTCCTCTTCGTCGTCTACGCCATCTCATCTACTCAATCTTGTGGATGACATTCTATTGACAAGTAAGTTTTAATTTCTCAATCCAATGTTTAATAACTTGTGCCATGTCTTCTTCTTCCTTGGAATGCCTCTTGTGCATGGAATCCCAATAGATTTCTAACAAAAATGCAGCAATCCAACACCGCTCTTCCTATGGTACGATCACTACATCATGAGGATAGGGCCTTACACACTTACGGGTTCTCTTCTCACGTTGTATTAAGTGATACACATACTTGATAAATTGGTGTTTAACATGTGTAGAGTTTCCTTGATAGTTGTGAATTCAATACAACCTGATATGGGGGATTCAATGTGTTGGATGTTTTCCTATCGCGTTGTAGTGAATTTTATCCAAAAATATCTCCTTATTTATCATTTGAGCTACACATACTTGATAAATAGGTGTTTAACATGTGTAGAGTTTCCTTGATTATGAATTCAATACAACACAATATGGGGGATTCTGAAAGATCCCTGTCCCCTCTGCGCAACGAATTCTGGGGTACTAGCAGCGGAAGTAGCACTTCTTGCACAGGGCAGGGTCCCTTACTCGTCGGGGCCTTGCCCACGTATATCTGGACAAGAGACTAATCCCTTGGTTTTTCCAAAACCGAACCCGGAAAAACTTCCCTCGCCCGGAAAGCACGGGCGATTCCTCCAGGATATTTTTACTCTAACGTAGTCAAGAGCCTTAACTAACTGAACTGATCTGACCAAACCCGTAAGTCCCATAGTCAGATCAAGGAAAAGACTTGCACTTGGATCATAGAGACCAATGCTTTTTTCCTCATTGAGAGGCACATCCGTTGCCATAATACAATTTTTATCTGAGATTTACTTCATCTATCGTACCATAACAAAATTGAGACTCATTTTAGGGATCCATCAGTCCAGCCTAACCCCATCCACACCCGTGGGTTAGCCAACCACTCAACCACTGTAGTGATGGGATCCATTTAAGAATTTGGTTAGGTTTCGTCCCCGGTACTAGGGAAAAGACTTCCCAGGCCCCCTAGCCGGATATTCATGCAAACTAAAAACTAGTGACACCACTTACACACCCAATATGAAATCGCCTTTTTTTCATAGATTTAGCTGTCTTTAAAATAATCTTTTAATGAAACTATAGTATCACTGATCATAATCCTCCAAAATATCCGGTTGAATCCTAATTTCTAATTTTTCCTTCATTGGTGTACCTATGGCATCATTGGCAACGACAACGCTCACCACCTGTCCACTCAGGGGCCTTTTCGATAGTTCCTAGCTCATAGTACTCTTGCTGATCTCCGTTGAAGATTAGCAAGATCAGCCAACAGATTCATATAAAAGAGCCATGGACTTATCCGTTGAGGACCAGTAAGGTCAATCAACCAGATCCATGCCCGAATTCAGAAAACAACTCTTACTCCTTGTTCCAATATCTTCCATGACATACGTGTGGGTATCTTCGACGACCCAGAGCCCGAGCACCATATGGTCAGCACCCTCTAGGATCCTTCGCAGGTCACCTAGCGCTTCACTCATAGGCCGCTTCCTTGGTCCCTCATCTACCGCACCGGAAGCTCACCATTTAAATCGAACCGAGGCTGGTCAAGTCCTCGACCAATCGTACTACTCGAGACGTCCTCTGTTGACTCTCCGTCAGCTGTTACAACTTAAAGACGATCAAAATGCTTCCCCAGCATTCTTGACATAAAACAGTTATTTAAAAAGAGGTCATAAATACATTTTCTATAATGAACTCTCGTCTTTCCACATCAATCCTCATTTATTTCATATGTATTCCCATTTTCATCACATCATTTTCCATCTCATCACATCTTTCCTCATTTATCCTTGCATCAAATCTCATCCACTCGCATCTACCCATATCCACATCTCATCACACCATATTCATTCACATCACATATCATCCATTCACATCTATCCCAATTTACATCACATTCATATCCATTCACATCTATCCCAATTTACATCACATTCATTCATATCCATCCAATCGTTCACATGTACGACTACCCACATCTATCCATCACATTCATTCATTCATATCCATCCAATCGTTCACATGTACGACTACCCACATCTATCCATACATTCATATCTATCACTTCACATCCTCATATATTCATGTCACATCACATCGCATTCTTTCACATACACATCCACATCCATTCTTCACATACACATCCACATCCATTCTTCACATACACATCCATATCCATTCTTCACATACACATTCACATTCACATTCTTCACATACACATTCACATCCACATTCTTCACATACACATCCATATCCATTCTTCACATATACATTCACATCCATTTTTCACATACACATCCACATCCATTCTTCACATACACATCCATATCCATTCTTCACATACACATTCACATCCATTTTCATCACATACACATCCATATCCATTCTTCACATACACATTCACATCCATTTTCATCACATACACATTCACATCCATTTTCATCACATACACATCCATATCCATTCTTCACATACACATTCACATCCATTCTTCACAAACACATTCACATCCATTCTTCACATACACATCCATATCCATTATTCACATACACATTCACATCCATTTTCACCTACACATTCACATCCATTTTCATCACATACACATCCATATCCATTCTTCACATACACATTCACATCCATTCTTCACATACACATTCACATCCATTTTCACCTACCCATTTTCATCACATACACATCCATATCCATTCTTTACATACACATTCGCATCCATTCTTCACATACACATCCACATCCATTCTTCACATACATTCTTCACATACACATCCACATCCATTCTTCACATACACATTCACATCCATTCTTCACATACACATCCGTATCCATTCTTCACATACACATTCACATCCATTCTTCACATTTATTTGATTCACATGACATCTCATGACATCTATGTACATCACATCACATTCCATCCAACATTCTAGTGTAAGAGAGTCCTTTAAGAAAACAGGGTTTCTATGCAAGTTTTCAATTTGATTTTCTTTTGAATACAAGAGTATTTCTTGAATCAGTATCCCCAAAACTTCTTGATCGGAATTCTGAATTTCATACCAAAATTCCTCAAACTCTATAACCTTGATCCACAGATCAATTCTAAGGGTCTCAAACTTAGTTTCAGATTTGGTGGAAATTTTGAGTATATTTTTCTAAACTGGTCACACCTTCTTTCCTCAAAACTGACGAAAGAGTTTGGTCTAGGTCATAGTCTGATTCAAGGTTCAAGTCGGATAAGATTTTTCCTGAATTATCTTTCTCAAAAAGGTTTGATAATTCAGTTACCATTTTACTGAATTTTTTCTTTGAATATTCACTTAACTGATTTCTAAATTAGTTACGAATTCCAATGAGGAATAAATTAATCATTTATCTGAATATTTCGATCTCGATAGATTTCTTGAATTTTCTTTTTACAGTCCGTGTGAATATAAAACGATAGAAATTTCTCTCTTAGAGTATTTAATTATTCATTTATCAAATACTCATAAAATTTAAACATAGAATTTAAGAGAATTCTAATCTTGATATAAAAATTCTTTATGCACTATTTATGCATAAAAATCAACTTCAATGGGAATAACACTTTTATATAAAAAAATCCTTTTATGCATCTATTTATGCATAAAATAAAATTTGATAGGAATAACACTTCTAAAATAAAAAGAATTTCTTTATGCATCTCTTCACATACACATCCACATCCATTCTTCACATACACACCATATCCATTCTTCACATACACATTCACATCCAGTCTTCACATACACATCCATATCCATTCTTCACATACACATTCACATCCTTTTTCACATAAACATTCACATCCATTTTTATCACATACACATTCATATCCATTCTTCACATACACATTCACATCCATTTTCACATACACATCCATTTTTATCACATACACATTCACATCCATTTTCACATACACATTCACATCCATTTTTATCACATACACATTCACATCCATTCTTCACATACACATCCACATCCATTCTTCACATACACATCCATATCCATTATTCACATACACATTCACATCCATTTTCATTGCATACACATCCATATCCATTTTCACATACACATTCACATCCATTTTCATCACATACACATTCACATACACATCCATAACCATTCTTCACATACACATCCATATCCATTCTTCACATACATATTCATATCCATTTTCACCTACACATTCACATCCATTTTCATCACATACACATCTATATCCATTTTTATCACATACACATTCACATCCATTCTTCACATACACATCCACATTCATTCTTCACATACACATTCACATCCATTCTTCACATACACATTCACATCCATTTTCACCTACACATCCACATCCATTTTCACCTACACATCCACATCCATTTTCATCACATACACATCCACATCCATTCTTCACATACACATTCACATCCATTCTTCGCATACACATTCACATCCATTCTTCGCATACACATTCACATCCATTCTTTGCATACACATCCATATCCATTCTTCACATCTATATGTAATTCACATGACATCTCATTCACATCCATTCTTCACATACACATCCACATCCACATCCATTCTTCACATACACATCCATATCCATTCTTCACATCTATATGTAATTCACATGACATCTCATCACATCGCATCACATCTATTTACATCACATTTCATCCAGCATTCTCGCGTAAGATATTCCTTTAAGAAAACAGGGTTTCGATGCAAGTTTTCAGTTTGATTTTCTTTTGAATACAAGAGTATTTCTTGAATCAGTATCCCCAAAACTTCTTGATCAGAATTCTAAATTTCATACCAAAATTCCTCGAATTCTATAACCTTGATCCACAGAACAATTCGAAGGGTCTCAAACTTAGTTTCAGATTTGGCAGGAATTTCGAGTGTATTTTTCTAAACTGGTCACACCTTCTTTCCTCAAAACTGATGAAAGAGTTTGTTCTACGTCATAGTTTGATTTTCAAGGCTCGAGTCGAATAAGATTTTTCCTAAACTATCTTTCTCGAAAAGGTTTGATAATTCAGTTACTATTTTATTGAATTTATTTCTTTGAATATTCACTTAATTGATTTTTAAATTAGTTACGAATTCCAATGAGGACTAAATTAATCATTTATCTGAATATTTCGATCTCGATAGATTTCTTGAATTTTCTTTTTACAGTCCGTGTGAATATAAAACGATAGAAATTTCTCTCTTAGAGTATTTAATTATTCATTTATCAAATACTCATAGAATTTAAACATAGACTTTAAGATAATTCTAATCTCGATATAAAATTCTTTATGCATAAAAATCAACTTTAATGAGAATAATACTTTTATAAAAAAATCCATTTATGCATCTATTTATGCATGAAATCAAATTTGGTAGGAATAACACTTCTAAAATAAAAAGAATTTCTTTATGCATCTATTTATGCATAAAAATCAATTTTTATAAGAATAACGCCTTTATAATAAAAAAATTCCTTTATGCATCTTTCTATGCATAGAAATCAAATTTAATAAGAATAACACTTTTGTAATAAAAAAATTCCTTTATGTATCTTTCTATGCATAAAAATCAAATTTAATAAGAATAACACTTTTGTAATAAAAAAATTTCCTTTATGCATCTTTCTATGCATAAAAATTAAATTTAATAAGAATAATACTTTTGTAATTAAAAAATTTGGTTTATGCATCTTTCTATGCATAAAAATCAAATTTAATAAGAATAACACTTTTGTAATTAAAAAATTTCCTTTATGCATCTTTCTATGCATAAAAATCAAATTTAATAAGAATAACTCTTTTGTAATAAAAAAATTCCTTTATGCATCTATCTATGCATAAAAATCAAATTTAATAGGAATAACACTTTTGAAATAAAAATAAATCCTTTATGCATCTTTCTGTGCATAAAAATAAAATTTAATAAGAATAACTCTTTTGTAAATAAAAAAATTCCTTTATGCCTCTTTCTATGCATAAAAATCAAATTTAATAAGAATAACACTTTTGTAATAAAAATTCCTTTTTGCATCTTTCTATGCATAAAAATCAAATTTAATAATTAATATCAGTGATATCCATGCATATTCATAGGTGAATATGTACATGGAGTAATTAGAATATTTCTTTTAGATGTAAAAATGGTGGGAATTAATCTTTTGGAATAACATAAAAACAAACTTTCTTTTTCATAAAATTTTGAAAAAATTTGCCATAACCTCCTTTGTATGGCTGACCATTTCTCATTTTTATCTTCCTTTATTTAACTTAATTAACCCAATTTAGAATTATAGAACTCTAATCTACATAATTTTCTAAATTCAAGAGAGTAAACAATAAGAAGAGTTTAATTAATCACTTAGTTAATCTTTCTAAGATTAAGAAAGGTTAGAATGTAAAGAAGAGAAGGGGCTGGCCTGTTCATCAAAGGCATAGCATCTGAATTTAATTCAATCATTTGCAAAACATAAAAAATCAAGAAAACCAATATATTTTTCATTAAAATTTGTAAACAAAGTAAGAAAATTAGCTTACATGGAGCTTGTAAGCTCTCCTTTGGCTTGAGGGATTGAGGGTTGTACTATTGTTTGAAGCAATAGTGGCCACCAATTCACTTTGGAGAGGATTACGCCAAAAATAATTGAATTATTAAAAAATTCAATGTAGATGGCTCAGGACAGGAGTAGAGTAACAACGCATAAACACCATTAAGCCTTTACAAAGGGGGAGGCTTCTATTTATAGGAGAAAGTAAGCCTCTAACCAAGCAAACTGATTCTAGAATTTTCCAGATCAATTTGGTCAAATTTTTACCCTTTTTGGGTCAGTTCAGCTTACTTTTTGGATCTAGTTTTGAAACAGAAGAGAGGAGAGATTAAAATATCTCATTTTATTGATTACAAATTGGGGGTAATGATGAGAAAAAGGCGCCTACTTCATGAGGGGAGATCCCCACACTGAGGTGTCAAAATTCAATTTTTAAATTCTTTTCTTTGGCACTCTTCATCCTATGTGAGCATTTACTCATTTTTGGGAGGTTTTTCTTTTATTCTTCAATTTATCTCCTCCCTACACTTGTATTGATCCTATTGGCCCATAGGAACCTTAATTGGACATAATCCAAATTTTTTTGAAAAATCTAGACCCTTAGGCTAAAGTCCTTTATACCTATTTTCAATTAATTCTAATTGCACATTGGAAAGTTCTTTTTGAATTTATGTTTCAAGGGAAACCATTTTAGACACTAGGAGCATTTTTATATCCAAAAATATCTCAATTTTGAATTACCTCTCTCTAGACATTTTCTCTCTCCAGGCCAAAACAGGGTAAAATATCTCAATTTTGAATTACCTCCCTCTAGACATTTTCTCTCTCTAGGCCAAAACAGGGTAAAATAGGATCTTTCTTTTATTTCAGAGAGGAGAATAATTATAAGATCAGAAGGGGAGGTTCTTACACCTACATACCTCAAAAGCTGGAGGGAGGTATCTTATAGATTCAATGTGTTGGAAGTCTTCCTATCCCATTGTACTGAATTTTATCCAAAACATTTTCCTTGTTTTGTCATTTGAGCCTATTTTGCGTGTTGGAGTTTCTTTGATTGACAATGCGATATATAGGTTTGAATGTTTTAGTTTTTTGCATATTGCATTATAGTTATTTTTTATCCAAAATTTTTCCTTATTGGTCATTTGAGCTGATTTTGCATGTTGGAGTTTTCTTGATTGTGAATTCAGTACAATGCAATATGGGAGATAGAATGTGTTAGATGTTTGTTTATCACGTTGTTGTGATTTTTATCCAAAATGTTTTCCTTGTTAGTCATTTAAGTTGATTTTGCATGATGTTGTTTTATTTATTGTGAATTCAGTATAATGCAATGTGGGGGATTGAATATGTTGGATGTCTATCTATTCCGTTGTAGCAATTTTTATCCAAAAGTTCTTTATTAGTCATTTGAGCCAATTTTTTCTGTTGGAGTATTTTTTACTGTGAATTCAGTACAATACGATGTGGGGGATTGAATGTGTTGGATTCCTACTTATCGCGTTGGAATGATTTTTTTACCAAAAATGTCTTTCTTGTCAGTCATTTGAACAAATTTTGCACATTTTTGTTCTATTGATTGTGAACTTAGTACAACACAATGTATGTGTTGGATGTTTGTCTGTCTATCACGTTGTCCCCCCCCCCCATTTGCGTAGACTTTAGTAAGGGATTTTTGACTCAAGCGAGGGTTCGTGCGCCATATTCTTTTGCTCATACGGTGAGCAAACGAGCTCGGAATTCAGATCCGACTGAAGCGTTTCGATCGCAGCAGCGAGCTCTACAAGGTGACTCCTAGGATGGCCTCATCTCGGAGATGACAAAATATTGCCTCAAGAGGGGCACGTAACAATGAGATGGAGGGAGATGCGCCCAATGCGGCTCCAGTCCTCCCTTTTCAAGCCCCTCAAGGAAACGGTGGCCAGCTTATCCAAAAAGTTTTCTTGGTTGGTCATTTGAGCTATCCATCCGATTTTTTTATAGTTGGCACAGACAAAGCAGATCGTGAGGGCCTCCTCGTCAAAAAAGATCCTAAGATAGGTCAGAAAGTTGCATGGGGAAAAAATATATCTAGCCTTTGAGGACTCGGAGGTACGAGCAGCATAGATTCATTCTACATGACGTGGAAAAGGTGTAGAGGCACATGCAGAGTGCAATTCTAAAGATCCCATTCTAGTGCCTTGTCAAATCCATTTGCGAAAGGAGGCTATTTGTAGGAGGCTCATTGTTTCTAGGTTGTTTATAGGAGGCTGCCAGATTGGCTTATTGAGTATTTTCAGGAGTACAGTTACGTTCTAGCTTCCCATGCACATAGAGTGACAGTGATGTTAAAGGACATGTACTTGCTACAGCTTCTTAGGTTGAAGTATGATAATACTCTAGAGCCAATTAACCTCACTGACACAAAGATGAAAGGTATCCTAGAGATCCCTCCCCTGAGGGAAAGAGTTATTGTCACTGAAGAGACAAAGGACAATCATTCGCATGACACATGGCTCAATGCACAAAGGACCAATAATGAAGCCACAAATAGGGAGACTAATAAGGAAAGTATTGAAAGGGCAAGGAAAGAAGCTGCCTATCTAGAATTTCATAATTCTAATGTTGAATCTTTGAGGTATTTGGCACCCTCCTTCGTTGTGAGGCTTTCGGTGCAAAACACTCCTTAATACTTTCCTTTCGACATGGAGGAGATTGATGTATTATCTAGAATGCACAAGGAGGTCAATGATAGAGTTATGTAGGCTATTTTAATGCCTTAAACTTTAATTTAAAGTGTTATGCTTTCTAAAAGTAATACAATGTGAATTATCTATGCAACCTGGTTTTATCAAATCTCCCATGGGAAGCTCAGTGCAAGGCATATATTTTGGATTCTCTTATAACCTCAATTCTAGTTTTAGAAGAGGTTTCCTACATGGATGTATGTCCATGGTTTAGGCATGTAGTTTTGGATCAAACCTAGATCTTTGTAATGGCCTACCATGAAAAGTAAGTGTCATGTGACCTAAATTGTACTTTTGGTATTCTGACATAGATACTAGATTTACCATCTTATACTATATATTGACTTTTGTAGTGCACATTGGAGTTTGATTGCTATAGATACACTGAGTTGAAGTGATGTTATCTTGCCAATTCCATTGTAGGATTTCATGGCAACGTGAGACAGTAAGTCCACACAATCATTTTTTATATTACTGTGTGTGTGTGTGTGTGTGTGTGTGTGTGTGAGAGAGAGAGAGAGAGAGAGAGAGAGAGAGAGAGAGAGAGAGAGAGAGAGAGAGAGAGAGAGAGTTAGTATTGACAATTTAAAAATGGTGTGCATATCTATTAGAAATTTAATAGCTAGTATCAAGGTCCTTACCCAACCAAGAGGAGATTTTAAAGGTAATGGAGATCATTAGATGCAGAGTTCTATAGCAATAGGATGGCTTTAGCTGTGATTAGGGAGTGTGCTACAACACCATGCTGTTGTGCTGGACTCAATGTTGGGACTACCCTTAGAAAATGTAAGCATGCACTTCTTTCTTTTAATGCTATCTCAGTTTCCTTTTACATTCATTGTTAGCACATATGTACTTTTTTGAATGTGTAGAATACACAATTAGCAGAATATATGAATTTAGATGTATGACTATTTAGGGCCACAATAGTTGAAACTCTAATCAACAATATTGAGCAACAAGAACCTAATGTGCCATATGCATTTGTTCCCCCTCCATAGTGGCCAAGACCAATGCCACCTCCATGGCAGTATCTGCAAACACCAACCCACAAGGAGGAGTGGATCCACCTTGGAGATTCGCCATCCCCTTGATGAGAGCAAGCACAGCAAGAGCATGCTCGTGACACTCTCCAACAATAAGAGCAAGCTTACTCTCCCCCACAGTAAGAGTAAGCTTTCCCTACCTAACAATAATATTATACATCAGCCTAGTTAACTAGAATTCACATATTAAGAACACATCTTTGATGCAATGTGTAAATTCAATATAATTGACAATGTAAGAAGGCATTGATCTTTGTATAAACTTCTCTCGACATGTATAAAATTTTGTCATGTTGGATGTTAACAAGGCATTTTTGTATCTTCATGTTATAATGATGTTATGGCTCACCCTAACCCCCCTTTGAAACACATCCAACAAGAGATTACCTGGTGAACCGCAACTCTCGTGAGGATATTTCCAATGGTCGAGCTCGTAACCCTTGAGGTCTCCAAGCTCTATGACTCCTTGAGAAGCAATTCCATCATGCCTCCTCGTGAGCGTTGTCACACCACCGTGTTGCACTATGGGTACTCGTCCCTCCTCACCTCACTTCACTCACACACACTCACTAGCATGCATTAGGGAGAGATATTAGCAAGAGGATTAGCAAGAGAAAGACTCAATTGCACAATGGGAGAGTATGTTGTATTATAAGAGATATTCACTTATATACATGGCCATAAGTGTTCACACTCACTTAAACTGTGGCCGATCAAGCACTTTAGGCTCATAAGAGGCCTAATGATATTAAAATGACTATTCTCATAATATATCCATGAAGTACATCACTTAGGACTTCATCCTAACTTGTTACCACATGCTCTTGAAGCGGGAATCGCCACATAAATACTCTGTCACACCATTACGGGCGCCCATCCAAGTTGTAGCTTTGGACACTATTGCTTCATATCTTGAATGTATGACCCTTTGGTGTATCTATCATGACTCTTTGATAAAAGATAATGGCGGTAACTTGTGTTAACCCTAGGAATGGGTTAACATCCCCCCCTTCTTGATGGCGATCGCATCCTCATGATGATATTGAAAACCTTTGTGTGGGGAGAATGGACAAGCTTTGTCGATGGCTTTAATGTTGAGTGACGTTCAATGGTCTTAGCTCCTCCGAAAGGAATAAGAAAAGCTAGTTAGGGAATGAAAAGGTTAGTGGTTTATTGGGAATTCCTAAGGGGGTGGGGGTGGGGTTTTTTGCGATTGATTGCATTTTTTATATTTGTGTGAGCAAGTTTTTTTTTGGCTCACTTTTTTTTTGGCAATCATAAGCAAGATTACATGTGATTTATGTTAGTGGGTATGCTAAGAGGTGTTAATAATGGGAGAGAAGAGAAGGAAGGATCCGGAGGAACGTAGACATAATCATGAGAACAAGATGGTGATTCTCAATTCCTCATTTGATTCATTGAAGCGACATTCATCATTTAAAAAAATTGGCCTTCGATGATGTCCCTTTGTGTGGTAAGATTCTTGTCAAATTTTGTTGAGCAGGAGGCTATTCCTGCATGCTTCTTTCCATGTGCTTTTTATGTTTGTATGTATATTTAAGTGCTCTTATGGAGCAGATATACTTGAAGTACAAGAAGTGAGTCATATAGGCTCTTACTGAGCTGCTCTGTGTTGAAATAACCACTTGTTGGTGAGGATTGAAAGAATTACGTCGACTTGTGAGACTAATATAGATATCTTCACTAAGGATTGAAGATTATTGATTTGTGAATATGGTAGCGTCGTTTGGAGAGGTTTGTAGTTTGAAGGAAAATTCCAAGCAATGGGTTGTACCATTGACCAGGCTTTCGCCCACCATGGCCCCCCCCATCCAGAGATGTACTTGGAAGTTATCTATGGTGAGGCTTTGGTGCAAATTTTCTCCAATGCATGAGTATGGATATGTACTCATGGAGCAATTGCTACATTAACATAGCCAAAAGAATCGTAATAAGTTATAAGCTTAACAATTATATAATGGCTATTAAAGATTGTTGGGAAGGTGTTAATGTGAGATGGCTTAATTCGTGAATTGGCTTAAATCGTGAAAGTGCAGGTTCTTAAGCCATGAGACTGTTAATTTGTGAGAGACCTAAACTTGTGAGATTGCAGGTTTTGACCCATGAGATTGTAGGTTTTGACCCCGTGAAGTTGTAGGTTTTGACCCCTTGAAGTTGCAGGGTTTGAACCCAATGGTTTTTTATTTAAAATGATTCTATGGGTCAACTAGGGCATGGCATGTGAGCAACAGGTTCTTGTGCACTTATGCTTCACATCCACCAGAGGGGTGACAAGAGCATTGTTATTTCGTCTTTGATGTGCTCATAAGTCTCCATTGTAGATGTGGGTATTGATTCTTGAATTTGTTGCTCAAATGTTGTGGAGGGGCAATAGGTAAGACTACTGTGGTTGGTTACCATTTGGGTTGCTTGAATACACAAGCTCTTATGAAGTTGCTGAATGCATGAGAGTGGTTGAGTGACTTGCTTGGTGTTACTTGGGCTTCCATTCTTATTGAACTTTAGGTGAAGCTATTGGGGTTGAAGTCGGTGGTGAGGTTTTCTTCCCGTTGTTCAATTTTGGCAACCATATGATGGGATTACCATTATAGTATCCTTGATGTATGCACAGGCACCCATCTTTGATGAACATTATAAATTGGTGGTGCTTGGTGCTGATGTTTTCTTCTTTGTGCAAGCATAGGGGGCTTTGTGATGCGCTTGGGAATCCAAGTTTTGGTATTACTTTGGTGGTACCCTTGTGCTTGCAGTAATCTTTTTGGTACCCACACTTGTTGACTTAGTGGAGTTCTTTGCGGAACTCGCATAGGATTTTATGGATGGTGTTGTGGAGTGCTTTCCTTTTTGCTTGGCCTCTGAGTGTTGCGTTGAGGAAGAGGCTTTGACTGTCAAGGCACCCAAATTTGAGTGGCACCTTGAGCTACAAGTAGTTGCTTCTCCACCCACATTTGATACCATTAAGATACCTTGATCTTGGCTGTCTTGGTGGAGTTTTCTTTGTGGTTAATGCGAAAGGTTTGGGGCCCTCCTTCACATTGGTTGGCGTTGAGACTTCAGGTTTGAGACTCATGGGCATTGTTGATGAGGACGATGAGGCTAGAGTCTCTTATGGAGTGGCTGTCAATGATAAGGCTTTTGAGCATGCAGTTGTCTCCTTTGGTGAGGTTTGTCGATAAAGAGGCATAGGCTCTGGGGATTTTCCTTTGAATTCCTTATTAGAGATAGATGATTGTGCAAGGGGAACTTCTTTAGGAATGGCTGTTGATTGCGAGGTTTTGGCATCGAACTTTGTTGGTGAGGATGGGATTGAAGGAGTAGATTCTTTATCGGAGTCGGTTGTTGACGTAGATCATTAGGTCATTGTGTAGAGGGGCTTTCAACATCATAGAAATCCATTAAAGTTGGATCCTCTTCCTTGCAATATGGTACTGTCAACTTTTTTTCGTTGACCATCATGACTCAAGATCAAATTTGCTTCCAACACATACTTAACCACAAAAAACTTGCAAGTAAGGGGGTTAGTTTCAATATATATTATATGTTCAAAGTACCCCAAACATGGCATATTCAAGTCTTGTGTAAAGGGAATTCTTTCAGGATGAGCCATGAGTGTTGGTTAACCCAACAAATCCCATAGCTTGAGGGTTATGAGATTGTGTTTTCATATTGGATAAAGTTGTGCTTGAGCTGTGGTGATTTTATTGGAAAGTTCCAATCCAACCAGAATCTTAGGGATCTTTTCAGTAAGATATGCTAGAAGTTCCAGGTCCTCGAAGGTCTCTTCCTCCCGTGATAGCAATTGTACAATGCCTGTAGGAGTGTTCAAAGTGACTGTTTACATGGATTCATCTATTGAATACAACGAGTCACGTATCTAAGTTCCACCAAGGATGACATCATACTCAAAGGAATCTAGAGTAACATAGAATGTAAATTCCACATTTTCACCAATTTTTTGAGTAGCATAGCTAAAAGAACCAGGAACTTGAATGTTTTGTCCATTGGCTTCTCTTGCAAGACCATTGTCTGTATAGGGATAAGTTTAGGTTGTCCCAATGACACTCAAGATTCTATTGTCATAATGTTAATAGCTCGAGGACTAATCAATGCGCATTTACGCTTAACATCATTACATGTAGGAAAATCTAACCATACCATGATAGAATCTTCCAAAGGAACCATGGATGTTTCAATTTCTTTTTTAGCTTCAGATCCCATTTTCTGTTTCATATTCCCAATCACTTTCATCCTCTTTGCGGCTCTCAGCTTTTTCAAGAGTACCCAATGTGTAAACTGGCACACTTGGTCCTCTAACAATTCTAAATGAGGTCTGTTTGGAAACTTATGAATCCAACAGTCTTGTTCTATAGATCTCTTTATATCTTGGTATAACTTATGTTGAGCCCTTAAAGGTGCAAGTGCCGATGTTATGCTGGCTTTACCATGAGAGAAGAGTATTCCTCCAAATGAGGTTTTGAGAGACTGCTTTAATTTTGTAAAGGGAATTATCTAATTTCTCGTGTGCTTTCTCAAGCGCATAATTCGTGCAATCTGTCTCGAATAACTCTTCTGTAGAGAGTATGTCTTCCTCTTGAAAGGGGAAGCGGTACTCCTCTGGGTTTTGTATTTTGGTTGTTTTTTTAGGTTTGGCATTATTAGGCTCAATCACAATCGGTTATCCTTTAAGACACTCAACCAAGCTAAGCATGCTCTCCTAAGTTTGCTTTTTGCATTCCGCATATGTCATGTGATCATGATTTTCAAATTGGGGTGGTTGGGTGGATTCTAGTTTGTAAGATTCCTCCCTCCACTTTTTGAGGTGTGCAGGTGTAAGAACCTCCCCTTCTGATCTTATAATTATTCCCCTCTCTGAAATAAAAGAAAGATCCTCTTTTTCCCTATTAGCCTAGAGAGAGAAAATATCTAGAGAGAGGTAATTCAAAATTGAGATTTTTTGGATATAAAAATCCTCCTAGTGTCTAAAATGGTTTCCCCTAAAACAAAAATTCAAAAAGAACTTTCCAATGTGCAATTGGAATTAATTAAAAATAGGTATAAAGGACCTTAGCCTAAGGGTCTAGATTTTCAAAAAATTTGGATTATGGTCCAATTCAGGTTTCTATGGACCAATAAGATTAATCCAAATGTGGGGAGGACATAAATTGAAGAATAAAAGAAAATCCCCCAAAAATGAGTAAATGCTCACATAAGATGAAGAGTTGACTAAGGACAAGGTTTATTAGTTAAAAAAGAAGAGATATTTAGAAGAAATGATGCATTTTTGACACCTCAGTGGGATCTCCCCTCATGAAGGAGGTACCTATTTCACATGTGTGGAGGAGTTTTAAACTAAAAAATAATGAGATATTTTTATCTCTCCTCTCTCCTGTTTCAACTAGATCCAAAGAGTAAGCTAAATTGACCTAAAAATGGTCAAAATTGACCAAATTGATCTAGAAAATTCTAGAATCAGTTTGCTTGGTTAGAGGCTCACTATTTCCTATAAATAGAAGCCTCCCCCTTTGTAAAAGGTTAATGGTGTTTATGCACTGTTACTCTACTCCTACCCATAGCCATTTACATTGAATTTTCTTGATAATTCAATTTTTTTTTGGCTTAATCCTCTCCAAAGTAATTGGTGGCCACTCTTGCTTCAAACAAGAGTAGAACCCTCAATCCCTCAAGCCAAAGGAAAGCTTACAACTCCATGTAACCTAAATTTTTCTTACTTTTTAAATTCAAATCTATGGTTTTCTTGATTTTCTTGTTTTATAGTTGATTAAAGCAAATTCTAATGCTATGCCTTGATGAAAAGGCCTCTCCCTTCTCTTGAGACTTGATGGGGTTAGGCTGGACTGATGGATCCCTAAATTGAGACTCAATTCTGTTATGGTACGATAGATGAAGTAAATCCCGGATAAAAATTATTCTGTGGAAAAGAATCAACGATTGTGCCTCTCAATGAGGAAAAAAGCGTTGGTCTCTATGATCCAAGTGCAATATTTTCCTTGATCTGACTATGGGACTTTCGGGTTCGGTCAGATCAATTTAGTTAGTTAAGGCTTTTGACTACGTTAGAGTAAAATTATCTTGGAGAAATCGCCCGTGCTTTCCGGGCAAGGGAAGTTTTCCGGGTTCGGTTTTGGAAGAACCGATGGATTAGTCTCTTGTCCGGATATCCGTGGGCTTGAGGCCCCGAGTGAGGGACCCTGCCCGCGCAAGAAGTGCTACTTCCACTGCTAGCACCCCTAAATTCATTGTGCGGTGGGGACAGGGATCTTTCAGCTATTATATCATAGCAAATTGGCTAATGTGGATCAACCAAGAAGCCAAAATTTGGTCTGGAAAATTCTAGAATCAATTTGCTTGGTTAGAGGCTCACTTTTTCCTATAAATAGAACCCTCCCCCTTTGTAAAAGGTTAATGGTGTTTATGCACTGTTACTCTACTCCTACCCAGAGCCATTTACATTGAATTTTCTTGATAATTCAATTGTTTTTGGCTTAATCCTCTCCAAAGTAATTGGTGGCCACACTTGCTTCAAACAAGAGTAGAACCCTCAATCCCTCAAGCCAAAGGAAAGCTTACAACTCCATGTAACCTAAATTTTTCTTACTTTTTAAATTCAAATCTATGGTTTTCTTGATTTTCTTGTTTTATAGTTGATTAAAGCAAATTCTAATGCTATGCCTTGATGAAAAGGCCTCCCCCTTCTCTTCTTTACAATTCAGCCTTTCTTTATCCTAGAATGTTTAAGAAAAAGATTAATTGAACTTTTCTTATTGTTTACTCTTTTGGGAATTGAAAATTGTGTAAATTAGACTCCTTTACGTCTAATTGGGGTTAATTTAAATAGAAAAAAGAATGTTAAAAATAAGAAATGGTCAGCCATACAAAGGAGGTTATGGCAAAATTTCCTAGAATTTTGTGGAAAAGAAAGTTCATTTTTCTATTATTCCAAAAGAGTAATTCCCACGGTTTGTGCATTCTAAAAGAAATATTCTAATTTACTCAATGTACATATTCACCTATGAATATGCATGGCTATCACTGATATTAATTATTAAAATTAATTTCTATGGATAGAAAGATGCATAATGGAAAATTTTATTATAAGAGTGTTGTTTTCATTGAATTTAATTTCTATACATAGAAAGATGCATAATGGAAATTTTTATTATAAAAGTGTTGTTTTCATTGAATTTAATTTCTATGCATAGAAAGATGCATAATGGAAACTTTTATTATAAAAGTGTTGTTTTCGTTTAATTTAATTTTATGCATAGAAAGATGCATAAAGGATTTATTTTCATTTCAAAAGTGTTATTCTCATTAAAATTGATTTTATGCATAGGAAGATGCATAAAGGATTTATTTTTATTTCGAAAGTGTTATTCTCATTAAAATTGATTATATGCATAGAAAGATGCATAAAGGATTTATTTTTATTTCAAAAGTGTTATTCTCATTAAAATTGATTTTATGCATAGAAAGAAGCATAAAGGATTTATTTTTATTTCAAAAGTGTTATTCTCATTAAAATTGATTTTATGCATAGAAAGATGCATAAAGGATTTATTTTTATTTCAAAAGTGTTATTCTCATTAAAATTGATTTTATGCATAGAAAGATGCTTAAAGGATTTATTTTTATTTCAAAAGTGTTATTCTCAGTAAAATTGATTTTATGCATAGAAAGATGGATAAAGGATTTATTTTTATTTCAAAAGTGTTATTCTTAGTAAAATTGATTTCATGCATAGAAAGATGCATAAAGGATGTATTTTCATTTCAAAATTGTTATCCTCAGTAAAATTGATTTCATGCATAAAAAGATGCATAAAGGATTTATTTTTATTCCAAAAGTGTTATCCTCATTAAAATTGATTTTATGCATAGAAAGATGCATAAAGGATTTATTTTTATTCCAAAAGTGTTATCCTCATTAAAATTGATTTTATGCATAGAAAGATGCATAAAGGATTTATTTTTATCTAAAAAGTGTTATTCTCATTAAAGTTGATTTTATGCATAAATAGATGCATAAAAGGATTTTTATAAAAGTGTTATTCCCACTAAAGTTGATTTTTGATGCGTAAAGAATCTTTATATCAAAATCAGAATTCTCTTAAAATTCTATGTTTAAATTCTACGAATAGATGTAATGAGATGTGATGAGAATCAGATAGGTTTGAATGAATGGATGGATGGATGTGATATGAATAGAGGTGATAAGATGTGAGGTGAATAGATATGATGAGATGTGATGAGAATCAGATAGGTGTGAATGAATGGATAGATGGATGTGATATGAATAGAGGTGATAAGATGTGAGGTGAATAGATATAATGAGATGTGATGAGAATTAGATAGGTGTGAATGGATGGATGGATGGATGTGATGTGAATAGAGGTGATGAGACGTGAGGTAAATAGATGTAATGAGATGTGATGAGAATCAGATAGGTGTGAATGAATGGATGGATGGATGTGATGTGAATAGAGGTGATAAGATGTGAGGTGAATAGATGTAATGAGATGTGATGAGAATCAGATAAGTGTGAATGAATGGATGGGTGGATGTGATGTGAATAGAGGTAATAAGATGTGAGGTGAATAGATGTGATGAGATGTGATGTGAATCAAATAGATGTGAATGAATGGATGAGATGTCATGTCATGTAAATCAGGATGTAAATGAATGATATGGGATATGAGTGGATGATATGTGATGAAAATGGATGTGAATGTCTAAGTGAAGAATGGATATGGTTATGTATGTGAAGAATGGATGTGGATGTATGTGAAGAATGGATATGGTTATGTATGTGAAGAATGGATGTGAATGTATATGTGAAGAATGTCCGATGCGAATGTGTATGTGAAAGAATGGATGTGGTTATGTATGTGAAGAATGGATGTGGATGTATGTGAAAGAATGGATGTGGATATGTATGTGAAGAATGGATGTGGATGTATGTGAAAGAATGGATGTGGATGTATGTGAAAAAATGGATGTGGATATGTATGTGAAGAATGGATGTGGATGTATGTGAAAGAATGGATGTGGATGTGAAAGAATGTGATGTGGATGTGTATGTGAAAGAATGTGATGTGATGTAAAGAGATGTGATGTGACATGAATATATGTGGATGTGAAGTGATAGATATGAATGTATGAATAGATATGGGTAATCGTACTTGTGAACGATTGGATGGATGTGGATGTATGTGAAAGAATGGATGTGGATGTGAAAGAATGTGATGTGGATGTGTATGTGAAAGAATGTGATGTGATGTAAAGAGATGTGATGTGACATGAATATATGTGGATGTGAAGTGATAGATATGAATGTATGAATAGATATGGGTAATCGTACTTGTGAACGATTGGATGGATGTGGATGAATGAGATGAGATGTATATGAATGAGATATGATGTGGATAGATATGATGTGATGTTATGTTATGTATGTGATGGGATGGTGATGAGAATGAATGTGATGGATATGAGTGAATGTGATGTGAATCAGGATGTGAATAAATGAGATGTGATGTCATGTGAATCGAGATAGATGTGAATGATTGAGATGTGAGGTAAAATGGATGTGATGTGATGTGATGTGGATCGGGGTAGTCATGGATGGATCAGATGTGAATGAATGTGATGTGATGAGATGTGGAGATGGGTAGATGCGAGTGGATGAGATGTGATGAGGATAAATGAGGAAAGATGTGATGAGATGAAAATGATGTGATTGGATGAGAATGGAAATACATATGAAATGGATGTGATTTAAATCAGGTGGATTGATGTGAAGATGGGTAGATGCGAGTGGATGAGATCTGATGAGGATAAATGAGGAAAGATGTGATGAGATGAAAATGATGTGATTGGATGAGAATGGGAATACATATGAAATGGATGTGATTTAAATCAGGTGGATTGATGTGGAGATGGGTAGATGCGAGTGGATGAGATCTGATGAGGATATGAAAATTATGTGATTGGATGAGAATGGGAATACATATGAAATGGATGTGCTTTAAATCAGGTGGATTGATGTGGAACAATGTGGAAGGACGAGAGTTCGCTATAGAAACTGTATTTATGACCTATTTTTAAAATGACTGTTTTATATCAAGAATGCTGGGGAAGCATTTTGACCGTCTTGTGAATGAGGTCGTGTAGACCTAATGTGATAAAGTTGCAACAGTTGAGGAAGAGTCAATAGGGGACGTCTCGCGTAGCAAGGTCGGGGCGTCTTGACCAGCCTTGGTTCGATTAAAATGGTGAGCTTCCAGTACGGTGGATGAGGGACCAAGGAAGCGGCCTATGAGTGAAGCGCTAGGTCACCTGCGAAGGATCCTAAAGGGTGCTGTGACCATACGGTGTTCGGGCTTTGGGTCGCCGAAGATACCCACATGTGCATCGTGGAAGATATTGGAACAAGGGGTAAGAGTTGTTTTCTGAATTCGGGCATGGATCTGGTTGATTAACCTTGCTAGTCCAATGGATGAGTCTATGGCTCTTTTATATGGATCTGTTGGTTGATCTTGCTGATCTTCAATGGAGATTCCATTTTGATTTTTATAAGTGAAAATAATGCCAGTTCCTATGAGCTAAGAACTATCAAAAAGGCCCCTGATGTGGACAGGTGGTGAGCGTTCCGGTTGCCAATGAAGCCATAGGTACACCAATGAAGGAAAAATTAGAAATTAGGATTCAACCGGATAATTTGGAGGATTATGATCAGTGACACTATGGTTTCATTAAATGATTGTTTTAAAGACAGTTGATTCTGTGAAAAAGACAATTTCATATTGGGTGTGTAAGTGGTGTGACTAGTTTTAAGTTTGCACGAATATCCGGCTAGGGGGCCTGGGAACTCTTTTCCCTGGTACCCGGGACAAAACCTAACCAAAATCTTAAATGGATCCCATCACTACAGTGGTTGGGCGGTTGGCTAACCCACGGGGCTGATGGATCTCTAAATTGAGACTCAATTCTGTTATGGTATGGTAGATGAAGTAAATCCCAGATAAAAATTGTTCTATGGAAAAGAATCAACGGCTGTGCCTCTCAACAATGAGGAAAAAAGTGTTAGTCTCTATGATCCAAGTGCAATATTTTCCTTAATCTGACTATGGGACTTACGGGTTCGGTCAGATCGGTTCAGTTAGTTAAGGCTTTTGACTACGTTAGAGTAAAATTTTCCTGGAGGGCTCGCCCGTGCTTTCCGGGCAAGGAAAGTTTTTCCGGGTTTGGTTTTGGAAGAACCGATGGATTAGTCTCTTGTCCGGATATCCGTGGGCTTGAGGCCCTGAGTGAGGGACCCTACCCGCACAAGAAGTGCTACTTTCACTGCTAGCACCCCTAAATTCGTTGTGCAGTGGGGACAGGGATCTTTCACTAGTTTCTTGATTGATCTATGAGGTGCACTAAGTGAAGAGTTAGAACTTGTTTCATCCTCACTTAGTGACGTACTAGAACTTGTTTTATTTTTTGACTTTTTTGAATCGTCAGTTTTTCATTATGTTTGCCCATGCGACGAGATTGAATTCTCTTTTGGGCTTTTATATCGTGTGTCTCACATATTGGTTTTGTAGTTTGTGTGGTTTGTGTGGTGGCCTTTGAGGTGGATGCTTCTGCATCATGTATAGCTTTTAGCTCTTTTGACTTTATGTCCCTTTTTGGGTTTATCTTCTCCATAGGCTCCTTTTCCCTATCCTCTTTTTCAACCTTGGTTTCCATAGTTTGTTGTCCCTTGTTTTTCTTAGGTTTAGAAGGTTTTGCTTTTTCATTTGGGTTCTGCTTTAAAGCATGTTCTTTTACCCATGTTGAGGTATTATTTTTTGTATTCTTTTTCACCGTTTCAATTACCTTGGCTTGTAAGCGTGTAAGCACGTTCAAGGGTACTGTGGACAATTGCCCGTTTTGTACACTTAAGATGTTAAGAGTTGTATTTTGTGAGACAAGTTGCATTAAAGCAACTCGTGTTGGGCAATCTTGGAACATGTGGTCAATGCCACATCGTTCACACATGGGTTACAAGGTGTCAGTGTGACTATGGGCATGGAAGTATTCCAAACTGTGCAGTCTGCCACTTTGTGAGGTCCATGACAATAGAAACACTGAAGTGTTCGATTAACTGCTTCCTGAGCAGTTTCTGCCCTTTTGGACTATTTCGATTTGGTGCACATGAGATGGGGGTGTTGAGTAAATTGTTGATGAATCGGGACACTTTTTAGTATCATGATAAAAGGATTTACAATATATGCAGTATAGAAAAACAGGTACCTTGTATGCACAATGGGGATTGGGATGGTCATAGTGATTGCACTAAACAAAAGGCATTTCGCTCCTCACTTATATAGGCATTAAGGATGGTTGGTTTTGAAGGAACTCATCATCTCTTAGAGATGTCAATTGGAAGCTTTTAAGCAAGGCTGCATCATAGAATTCGGGGAATGACAATTCTGAGATCAATCTTTCTTTTGCCATTGCTTCACTTGGTTTAGATGAGGAACATTTCGTAGCATGATCATCTTCTAGCATGTTGTCATCTAAACGTACTGCTTCTTAACAACATTGATCGAATATTTTCGGGTTGGATATAATGATCAAGTTGTGTAAGCTGTTTTTCTTTAAGCCCATCATGAAACATCTCTTCAATTGAGACTCGTTTAATTTCTTCCATAACTCACATCGTGAGTCCACGAGTTTTATCCGAATGATAAAGTCTCTACTGGTTTCGTTTGGGGTATGCTCAATTTAATAGAGTTCTTTTTCTGCACTCCACCAATCACCTTGTCTTGAAAAACTATGGATAAAGGCTAACTTTAAGGTTCTGAAGTTGGTCTTGATCACCAGCATCAATGTAATGAATCATTGACTATCCTTTCCCTCTAAACATAGGTTCAGTGCATGTACCTTGGTGGGGAAGTTGGGATTTCCAAAGGCTTCATATCTTTGTTTAAACACTTGTATGAATTGAACAGGATCTGTTGTATTTGCCCAAGATTTTAGAAATTGGTATGGCTGTATGTTTATATGAGTCACTCAGGCCTTATGTGAGTGCTCTTATGGGTAGGGAATCACTTAGTCCTTGGGAAGCCCCCCTTCCTAGACTAGTCAATATATCTAAGGTGTGGGCATCTAAGGGTTGAAAAGGGTTGGTACCTATAAGATTGGTGGGAATGTTAGGTAAGGGACCAAAGCCTTGTGTGATCAAAGTGACAGGGGATGTAAAACACAATGACACGCTTGTTATAGGCATGGCTTGAATGGTATTGGGAGGTGCATTTGTGTCATAGATCTCAATACCTTGAAGATATCAGCCATTGGGTTCAGTCCTTGTGTAATCCCTGACAATCCCTCTATCGTTTTGCCATGTCTGATTGCCTAATTGCTCCTTAATAAGCAAGCACGTTTTTTTTTGTTTTGCTTTTTATATTTTGTCACAGCTAGCATCAAGAGGCTTGGTGCTCTAAAAGTGCATGCTAGTAACTCCCCAGATGGAAGAGGAGGTCCTAAAACCTATTTTCCATCATTGTCTCAAGATAGAAAAAAAAATTCATAAATATTTTCCCTGTTTCGCAGCACGTTTTTTAGGGTGTTCCAAAAGAAAATTTAAAAAAATCTGTATGAGAGAGCTGTAGTCTTTTTGGAGCAATACAACTTTGTTTCCCTGGGTCGTTCGTGATTTTGTCGTTTAGACCCTCAAAAAGTAGCCCGAATATGGTTCGATGTCGTTTTTGCACTGTTTTTTAATGATTTTTTATACTTTTCGGGTTGTTTTTTTGTCTCGATTTTTGGGTTAAATTTTGAAGCTATTGGTCAGAGGCCAAAATGATTGATTTTGACTTTAGACGGCATCCAAAGTTGAAGAGCTTGATGTTAGCTTTCCAATGAGCCCTAGAGCACCCTAATTGAATATATGTTTAGGAGATACGAGCCTCCAAACAGGGGGTGTTTTTTTTTTATGGCTTGAGGTCTTAAAGGCATAAGACCCTTAATCCGTGAAACGCTTGGCTGTGAAAGGTTTGGCCGTGAAACTCTTGGCCGCCGTGAAAGGCTTGACCATGAAACACTTGGCCGTGAAACTCTTGACCGTGAAACACTTGGCCGTGAAACTCTTGGTCGTGAAAGGTTAGCTCATGAAATGGTTTAAACTCGTGAAAGGTAATTCCGTAAAATGGTTTGGAACCGTGAAGAGTAATCCTGTGAACTGACTTGGAACCGTGAAAGGTAATCCCATGAAGGGTAATCCCGCGAAATGGCTTGGAACGTGAAAGGTAATCCCGTGAAGGGTAATGCCGTGAAATGGCTTAGAACCATGAAGGGTAATCCCGTGAAATGGCTTGGAACTGTGAAAGGTAACCCCGTGAAGGGTAATCCCATGAAATGGCTTGGAACCGTGAAAGGTCATCCCGTGAAGGGTAATTCCGTGAAATGGCTTGGAACCATGAAGGGTAATCTTATGAAACGGCTTAGAACTGTGAAAGGTAATCCCGTGAAGGGTAATCCCGTGAAATGGCATGGAACCGTGAAACTCTTGGCTATTGAAAGGCTTGTCTCGCACGGTTTTTTTTTAATTTTTTAATTTTTTAATTTTTTGAATTTAAAAAAAATCAAATTTTTTTTGGAGTCTAGTGGGAAATACGAATTTCCTTGTTTGGGGGGATATTTTTTGAATTTAAATTTAAGGAGATATTGTCATTTTCTCAAAAAGGTAAGTGGAAATCAAAAAGTCAACCTTTTTATGACACCCCTTACACCCTTCTCATGAGCATCTACTCACTGAATGCTCATTAGCCTTAATGAATTATGTAAAAAGGTGATTAATAACTAATCAAAGATTAATCTTTTCACTAATCTTTCTCTCTTTTACTCTAATCAAGGCCTCTAATTAACCACTAATCCCTAATTAACTCACACAATTGAGCACATCACTGGATAGAGCAAGGGAATGCTAAGCTAGGTACATCAATAAATGTGTAAATTAATCTAAAATAGCAGATTAATTAGACTCTTAATTTTAGTCTCTTCTTTTAATGCAAAATTAAGCAGAGTCAAATTTCTCCAATTTGATGAAGAAATTCATGTAATTAGGTGTTTTAATGCATCTAGATGCTCTCAAAACACTCAAAGACACTAATTTCGACTACTCACATGATCAATTTAGACTCCAAATAACACATTTTCTAAATGTTTTGCCTCTTTAATGATAAAAACCAGTCCATTAAGAGAAATTAGTCGAATTCAAGGGCTTTTTGATGGTTTTAAGAAATTTTTTGAAGGATTAAGCTACTCCTAATTCTTTCTAATACTTTAATGCAAAAAAATTCAACACAACAAACACACAATTAAGCTAAAATTAATGATTTTAGTTCTATGCCTAACACTAAAGAGAGCTAACATTCACTAAAAATTAAATTCTATTGCATTGTTTGATGCAATGGATGTAAACTAAGCCTAATACAACTAGGTGCAAGCCCTAAGAACATGAAAAACCACAATAACAACAATAAAAACAACAAATTAAGCAAAAAGCATTCTTTACAAGAACAAAAAAGACAGCTATTCTACACCAAAATCACACACAAATCACCATCAAATCCACATGTTTTTCATGGAAATCCATTAATCAAAACAATGGGCAATGGGTAATATGTAGATTAGAAGAAAAACGATGAAAAAAGCTAAGGGATGTCTCCCCGGCAGCGGCGCCAAAAATGTTATGGCTCACCCTAGCCCCCCTTTGAAACACACCAATAAGAGATTATCTGGTAAACCACAATTGTCGTGATTGAGGATCTTTACAATGCGGTCTCCAAGCTCTACAACTCCTTGAGAAGCAATTCCACTGTGCCTCCTACAAAGTGTTGTCACACCGCCGCATTGCACTATGGGTACTCGTCCCTCCTCTCACCTCACTTCACTCACATACACTCACTATCATGCATTAGGGAGAGAGATTAGCAAGAGCAAGACTCAATTGCACAATGGGAGAGTATGTTGTATTATGAGAGATATTCACTTATATACATGGCCATAAGTGTTCACACTCACTTAAATTGTGGCCGGCCGAGCACTTTAGGCTCATAAGAGGCCTAATGCTATTATAATGACTACTCTCATAATATATCCATGAAGTACATTACTTAGGACTTCATCCTAACTTGCTAGCACATGCTCTTGAAGCGGGAATCGCCCATAAATACTCCGTCACACCATTACGGGTGCCCGTCCAAGTTGTAGCTTTAGACACTATTGCTTCATATCTTGAATGTATGACCCGTTGGTGTATCTTTCATGACTCCTTGATATAAGATAATGGCGGTAACTCTTGTTAACCCTAGGAATGGGTTAACAAACGATGATCTGTATGATATAGTCGGTAGCACCACGAAAACCTACTTCATGGTAATGTCTTTATTTGAAATGGTCCTTTCATTCTCCATGCTACCTATATGCAAAAAATTAGAAAAAATTTGGACTCAAATTTGGCCCCTAAGGATTTCTACACATTCTCTCTCTACAAAAGTGAGCGGAGTTTGGACATTTGAAATCTACGCTTCAAGATGTTTCCAATGATATATTGCATGATGGGTAATTTTTTATATTCAAGAAGTCGCCAAATTTAGTGATGACATGGTACGTAAAAAGTACCACATCATCACCAAATTTGGGAACTTCTTGAATATGCGAAATTTCCCATCATGCTATATATCATTGGAAAAGTCTTGAAGAGTAGATTCTAGATGTCCAAACTCCGCTCACTTTTGAGTTGATTTGCAAAAAGTTTACCATGTGTCCATTTTTATAAAGAGAGAACGTGTAGCAATCCTTAAAGGAACCAATTTGAGTTTAAATTTCCCCTAATATGATTCAAAGTAATGTATGTAAGTAATACTCTATTATGGCTTAATGTTGAAATCTAGACATTTTCAAGATAGAGGAGCAAGGATGCCTAGGAGGTGTGGTTGCCATTAAAGTAAATAGAACGAAAAAGATGCAAACAGAAGAAAGAAGTAACATTTACACAATATATAGACCAAAGATAACTCTTGAAATTTTATTATAGAAAGGTTACAATCTCAAGGTGATTCCACAACCTCTAGGATATGTGGTTCGATAAAAATAAATCACATTTTGGAGGCTTCACTTCTGCTTTCAATTTTCCAACCATCTAACTTAAAATAGAAATCCCTTGGTGTATCACTACACATCAAATGGATCTCTTGTCTAAGAAAGGCCAATGACCAATGGCTTTCTAGATTTACCACTAACAGGTCTCGACCTTGTGATTGGATTACAACAACTATGATGGAAGAGTGAGTTCCATCACACATGTCTTGATCCAAGCTTTGTTAGACACCTCTCCATAGTCATCATCTTTTGTAACGAAATTGCATGCATAATGTTTGTAACAAAATCGCATGCATAATGTTTACCTTCCAATGAAATACTTAGTCATAGAAACAACCAATGCTAAAAATTTCCTAGTGTAAGGATTTTCTAGTGTAATTGCAAAAGGCATGTTACAAGATAGCCGAACATTAGGCCAGTATTGTATAAGGCCCCTAGGTAAGACTCTATATGTTACGGTAATTAATTTATTATTGGGTGATCTATAGGACCATGGTACATGGAGATTAGAATATTTCACAAATTCAATAATAGAAGAAATAAACCATCATCAACATAGCATAAAACATAAAAATAAAAGAACACAAGATTGGGTGCAATCTCCCCCTCCCCCCGACGTGTGTGGCTCCACTCCCACATGCAGTATTTAAATCATATTTATAAATTTAGTCCTTGGAGCCATAAATAGCATAGCTTTTTTCAAAATTGGGCTTTTATAAAATTGAACCATAGTCTAATACTTTTAAAGCATCTCATCAAAAATAAACCTTGCCCAACATATGTACAATGGGCCAAACCATACAAAATCAAATATTCAGCACACATATGCTTGACTAGATAATCTCGTCCTTGTCACGAACTCATGATCTATACACAACATAGTACACAATGTTAGATCACAATTACTTTTGAATCACTCACAAAAATAATTCTATTAAATGGAAATCATTCACTACCGTGCTTCACACATAAACCATGCATCACACATAATTAATTGGATTCACTTCCATGCTTAAATATTCTGAAAAATCTCACTCCCATGATAGTCCTCCTATTTGAGAAAGACAACGGTCCTCGATTGTAACTATCAACACCACACACGAGTGATCAAACACATTAATCGTTCCCACATTAGATTCACTCACAATGTCATTATGTATTTAAGTGGATTCACTCCCACATGTCCTCACACGCATCACACGTGTCTTAAAGTTGATCGGATTCAGTCACACACGATCAAACTCACAGAATCTTTACACGCATCACACGTGTCTTAGAGTTGATCAGACTCACTCACAATCAAACTCCTACATTGGATTCACTCACAATGTTTTTATATTTGTCACACGTATTCACAGAGTATACCACACGTTTTATACGTGTCACAACTCACAACCAACTAGGGTCACCCTCATCAAGAATTAATTCAAAAGAGTTGATTGTATTCACTCACAATCAAGCTCACACGTTTCTGACATGCATCACACATGTCACAGTTGGTTGGATTCACTCACAACCAAATTAATCACACTTGGGTCACCCAAGATATTCTTTTCACTTATTGGATCACCCAATAATAAATTAATGACTGTAACATTCCCTCTCGTTTAGGTTGCAAACTGACCTCAGCTGCATATAATGAGCAAGTGAAGAGAGTCAAAATATAATATCCGTCTCACAGATAGAATCCCTCTCAACACTAGATTGTCATAAGTTATTTGCCACATAGATAAATATCACTTAGATTATCCATCTCGATAATCAAAAGAGTATCCTTCACATACACCAATATGTGTATATTTCACACACACTAACATGAGTATCTTTCACAGATACCAACACAAGTATTTCTCATAGACACCAATACTGAAAGATCCCTGCCCCCTCTGCGCAACAAATTCGGGGGTGTTAGTAGCAGAAGTAGCACCTTTTACATAGGGCACAGCCTCTCACTCGGGTCCTCACCCACCACGGATATACGGACAAGAGACTAATCCCTCGGTTCTTCCAAAACCGAACCGGAAAAAACTTTCCTCGCCCAGTAAGCACGGGCGATTCCTCCAGGATATTTTTATTCTAACGTAGTCAAGGTCATCACTAACCAAACTAATCTGACTGAACCTGTAAGTCACTTGGTCAGATCAAGGAAGAAACTTTCACTTGGATCATAGAGACCAACGCTTTTTTCCTCATCGAGAGGCACATCCGTTGATTCTTTTCCATAGAACAATTACTATTACTTCATCTATCGTACCATAATAGAATTGAGTCTCATTTTAGGGATCCATCAATCCAGCCTAACCCCATCCAATCCCATGGGTTACAACCACTGTAGTAATGGGATCCATTTAGGATTTTGGTTAGGTTTTGTCCCGGGTACCAAGGAAAAGAGTTCCCGATCTTCATGTAAACTTCAAAATAGTCACACCACTTACACACCCAATATGAAATTTCCTTTTTCAACGATTCAGCTACCAAGGAAAAGAGTTCCCGATCTTCATGCAAACTTCAAGATAGTCACACCACTTACACACCCAATATGAAATTTCCTTTTTCACCGATTCAGCTATCTTTAAAACAACCTTTTAATGAAACCATAATATCCACTGATCATAATCCTCCAAAATATTCGGTTGAATTACAATTTCCATTCATTCCTTCATCGTTGTACCTATGGCATCATTGGCAACCAGAATGCTCACCACCTGTCCACACTCAGGGGCCTTTTCAATAGTTTCTAGCTCATATTACCCGAAAATATATTCACTTATAAAAATCTAGATGGACTCTCCATTGAAGATCAGCAAGATCAACCAACAGATCCATATAAAAGAGCCATGGATTCATTCGTTGTTGAGGACTAGCAAGGTCAATCAACCAGATCCATGCCCGCATTCAGAAAACAACTCTTAACTCCTTGTTCAAATATCTTCCTTGACACATGTGTGGGTATCTTCAGCGACCCAGAGCTCGAGCACCGTATGGTCAGCACCCTCTAGGATCCTTCGTAGGTCACCTAACGCTTCACTCATAGGCCGCTTCCTTGGTCCCTCATCCACCGTACCGGAAGCTCACCATTTAAATTGAACCGAGGCTGGTCAAGACCTCGACCAACCTTGCTACGCGAGACGTCCTCCATTGACTCTCCGTCAGCTATTACAACTTTATCACTTAGGTCTCCACGACCTCATTCACAAGACGGTCAAAATGCTTTCCCAGCATTCTTGACATAAAACAGTCATTTAAAAACAGGTCATAAATACAATTTGTATAACGAACTCTCGTCTTTTCACATTGTTCCACATCAATCCACATTACTTAATCCAAGTCCAATCATATGTATTCCCATCGTCCTTCATCCATTCTCATCCAATCACATCATTTTCCATCTCATCACATCTTTCCACATTTATACTCATCACATCTCATCCACTCGCATCTACCCGTATCCACATCACATTCATTCACATCTCATGCATTCATATCTACCTATATCCACATCACATCACATCCATTTCACCTCACATCTCATTCATTCACATCTATCCCGATTCACATCCCATCACATCACATCTCATTCATCCACATCTATCCCGATTCACATCACATCACATCACATATCATCCATTCACATCTATCCCAATTTACATCACATCTTATCACATCCATTTCACATCACATCTCATTCATTCACATCCCGATTCACATCACATCACATCTCATCCATTTACATCCTATATCATTCATTCACATCCCGATTCACATGACATCACATCTCATCCATTCACATCCCATATCATTCATTCACATCCCGATTCACATGACATCACATCTCATCCATTCACATCCCATATCATTCATTCACATCCCGATTCACATGACATCACATCTCATCCATTCACATCACATATCATCCATTCACATCTATCCTAATTTACATCATATCACATCACATCTCACCCATTCATACTTATCTGACTCACATCACATCCACATTCATCACATTCATTGTATCCCCATCCCATCACATACATTCTATCCACATCATATCTCATTCATACACATCCCATCTCATTTATCCACATCCATCCAATCATTCACATGTACGACTATCCATACATTCACATCTATCACTTCACATCCACATATATTCACATTGCATCACATATCTTTACATCACATCACATCTCATCCACATCCACATCCACATCACATTCAGATCCACATCTCTTTACAATACACCACATCTCATCCACATCTATATCAGATTCACATCCAAATCCCATTACATCACATCACATCTCATTCACATCAACACTTTTCAGCACATCCACATCCCTTTACATTACATTCTTTCACATACACATCCACATCCATTTACTTCCCATCTCACCCTTTCACATATCCTCTCATCTCATTCTCATCTCATCATTCACATCCACATCTTATTGCTTCACATCTCATCCACATTCATTTTCATTACACCACATCCATTCACATCCTATCGCATCCCATTTACATCTTATCACATCCATTAACATCCTATCGCATCCCATTTACATCTTATCACATTTCACATCCTATTCCCATTTAGTAGCTTTTTCTACTTCGATACTGATAATGGGACTATTTCTAAATTTCTTCCAATTGCTTGGCCTAGATAAAGGTTCTTTTTCTTGAGACGACTATTTCCATAATCTTTCTCAAGTCCTCAAATGAATTATATTCAATATTCCTCTTTTGAATAAAAGAATTCATGGGATTTACAAGAATCAATTCTACCCATATTTTCACTTTTGATAAATAATCATAAATTGAATTATACTAAAAATTTCTCTTTTTCCCATTTAATTTCTTGGACCTCAATTATCATGGGAATTTCTCTTTTTGCATTTAATTATTTTCATTCCATTGTCATGGGAATTCCTCTTTTATCATAAAATAAATCTATCTAAAATTTTTCTTTTCTTTAATAAAATATCTATTAATTCAACATGCCAAGAATTTCACTTTTTCCATTTAAATGATTGAATTTCAAATGTCATAGGAATTCCTCTTTTATCATTTAAATATTTCTCATGCATAAAATAAATTTATCTAAAATTCATCTTTGAATTTAAATAAAATATCCATTAATTCCAATATGCTAGGAATTTCACTTTTTCTATTTAAATGATTGAATTCCAAATGTCATAGGAATTCCTCTTTTATCATTTAATTATAATTACCATAATTTTCTCTTTTCGTAATTATTTAATTATACATAAACCTTAAAAATTAAGTTTCCATTGAATGTGACAAAAATCATTCTTTTAGCCTAGGATATTCAATACTGGAATATGGTAGGAAGTCCTCTTTTCACGTTATGCATAAGAATGAATTATGTATCAATTTCTTAAAAATTTTGCTATAGCTCCGCTGCTATTACTGGCAAATTTTAATATTCTTGAAAAGAATAAGACATAGTAATGTAATTATGATAGTATAACTATCTTTTAGCCTTTAATCCAATTTATGGATTTATCTCATAATATTACCATAATTTTCAAGCATATAAGTATAAAAAACCATTTTCTTAACCTCTAGCTTCACAAGCCTAGAGTTTGATTTATGAAGTAAGAATTTCTCCATGAGAAGCATCAATTGAATAGAGAATTGGTCATAAGAATGACCATTCTTTGGGGGAGAGAGAGATAAACATAAAAGCATTCTAATTTAAGCATAAATGTAAACTTTTCTTAATTATTCATTACAACACTTAAGAAAAGCTTGATTTGCATTATAAACACTTAATTAAGAAACTTCTCAAGCTTGAGAGGGGTTGAGAAGTGAAAACATTGAGAATAGTATAGAAAAAACCATAAAATCACACTTTACCTCTTGTTTTTGCTTGCTTCTCTATCATAGAAGAAGCCCCCAACCAATCAATTGGTTTTTGTGTTGAAAGGAAAGCTCCAAGGATGGTTGAAGAGAGAGAGAGAGAGGCTCCACTCTCTCCAAAAGTAGAGTATTTTTAAGGGATAATAAAAAATATCATTATTTTAGTATAATACTGGCATGGTATATATAGTTCACAAATTTTTTTACAAAGGACTAAGGATCTATTTATAGGTGAGGGAGGCCTCTAACCAAGTCCAACTAGGTTCTAGAATTTTCCAAGTTCAGTTTGGTTGAATTTGGACAAGATTTGGACCTAGGCTCCTTTTTGATTTGGTTTGATCCAGGAGAGAGGAGAGATAAAAATATCACAATTTTTTTAAGTTAAAAACTCCACCACATGTGTGAAATAGGTGCCTCCTGGAAGTCCCCCCTTCTCCTTACTACCAAGGTGTCATAAATGTATCATTATACCAAAATATCTCATTTTTTTAGTAATATCTCATAGTTTTTTACTAATAAACCTTGTACTTAGTCAACTCTTCATCTTATGTGGGCATTTACTAATTTTTGGGTATTTTCTTTTATTAGATTTATCTCCTCCCCACACTTGGATTAATCCTATTGGCCCATATAGGAACCTTAATTGGACAATAATCTAAAAATTTCTAAAAATCTAGACCCTTATACACATTTTCAATTAATTCCAATTGCACATTGGAAAGTTCTTTTTGAATTTTTATTTCAGGGGAAACCATTTTAGACACTAGGAGGATTTTTATATCCAAAAATATCTCAATTTTGGATTACCTCTCTCTAGACATTTTTGCTCTCCAAGCCAAAACATGATCTTTCTTCTATTTAAGAGAGGGGAATAATTACAAAATCAGAAGGGGAGGTTCTTACACATGTACACCTCAAAAGCTAGAGGGAGGAATCTTACAAATACAAGTATCTTTCACAGACACTAACACAAGTATCTTTCACATACACCTAGTTAACAATAGAAAAGAGAATAATTTGAAGAAAGTGTATTAAGTGAGGTGTTAAATTTTAAAGGTTGAATGTGAAATAACAATAAGTTACATACATTCTTCGATGATCAGTCAAAAAACATATGTGAATCATCGTTAGTTCACTCAAGTCCTGATAGTAAATGGTCTAATATGTGTTTTCTTCCGCGTATAGAAAGTACATATCAATCATTGAACTATCTTGACCATTATATTTGAATTTAACTATAGTTTTTAATAATAATAACATTAAAGAATGCATAAGTACGAGTTTTAGGCTTAGTGGTAGAAATCATGATTGGGAGTACCCTCTTGTTTAGGTTGGTTGCCTTTGTCTTCGTCTTCAATCGCGTTCATGACCGCAACTTGATTCTTTTTCTTTTCTGGACACTCATATGCATAATGCCCTTCTTTGTTGCACCTATAACATGTAATCACATGAGATTTTTGATCTCCATTATTGGTTTTCTTTGTAGCTTCAATTTTCTTTCCATTCACTTGTGGACCATTGTGCTTCTTTTATTTATCTTTGTGTTGAAAATTCTCAAAATGTGTAGATCGAGAAAACTGAGGAATATGAGAATATCTCATTGTAGTGTCCCTCAGGAATCCATTTTTCTTCTCACAGATTGTTGCTAGAGAGATGGCATTGCTAAGAGAACGAGGATGAAACATGTTCACTTCTGCTCTAATAACTGGCTTAAGACCTGTTAATGAACTTTCTCCTTTGCTCTTTTTCACGAACTTTCTCTATAGCTTGAAGTTGCAATAAGGTTTGCCAAAATCTATCAACATGGGCTAATATGTTCTCCTTTTCGAGCATAGGCTAATATGTTCTCCTTTTTGAGCTGTCTAAAAATATCCCATTGCTGTCTGTCTTTACTCTTATATGACGAAGGTAAGAAATCCTTTTTGATCAGCTTCTGGAACTCTTTCCATGAATTTGGTGTATGTTTTCCCTGTCTAATAACATTCCACCAAAGAGCTGCACTACCTACCAAATGATTAGTAGCTTGGGTAGGTAGCCAAGGATTAACCTAGGATTATTTAAGCTTAAGATAAGCCTAAACTTAAGCATAAACAAGCGTAAAACTACCCATGAGACTACTTCAAAAAAATGTGGATTTGTAGATAGTTGTGAGCCCTCCAATATACAAATTGAGTAGATAGAGAGCTTAGCAATTCTGAAAATAGTCCAGTAATCTCCTCAATGAGCTAATTCCATCCATAAAGATGGATTATGGAGAGGATTAGAATTGATGAAGGTGGTTTTGGGAGAAGACGAGTGGTTTTTCTCCAAAAAAGTGGTTTTATGTATAAAGGTGGTTTTAGGCCTCAACCCTTGATCCAAATATTGATCCGATGGCTCTAAAATTTTCCATAAACCATTGAATCTTTGCCCAAATGTCTTCCACACCTTCTCTTATTTATCTCTTGGATTTTTGAATGAACTCTCTCCTTGTCCAAAGCCTTTGTACCCTTGTTGCAGATTCTACTCTTCCTGTGTAAGTATTTTGAATTTATTGAAAAGCCTTCAAATTTGTTCCGAGCCAATAACCTTTGAGTAAAAATCAATTTCTTGATTTTTCTTCAACTCTTCATCATGACCCAAATTGAATACTTGAATTTTTCGTGCTCTGATACCACTATTACAAGACCATGGTACATAGAAGATATAAACCATCATCAACATAGAATAAAACATAAAAATCAAAGAACACAAGATTGGGTGCAATCTCCTGCCCCCCTTGTGTGGCTCCACTCCCACACATGGTATTTAAATCATATTCATAAATTTAGCCCTTGGAGCCATAAATAGCATAGCTTTTTCCAAAATTGGGCTTTTACAAAATTGAACCATAGTCTAATGCTTTTAAAACATCTCATCAAAAATAAACCTTGCCCAACATATGTACAATGGGCCAAACCATACAAAATCAAATATTTATCACACATATGCTTGACTAGATAATCTCGTCCAATGTCCACCTTGGTTGTCCCAAACTCATGATCTTTACTCAACATAGTACACAATGCTAGATCACAATTACTTTGGAATCACTCACAAAAATAATTCTAACAAATGGAAATCATTCACTATCATGCTTCACACATCAACCATGCATCACACATAATTAATTAGATTCACTCCCATGATAAAATATTCTGAAAAATCTCACTCTCGTGATACTATACCCTTGATTGAGTCCTACATTATAGTTATATCTAATAGATAGAGAGGGTGGGGGTCCTCATAGTAGACATCTAATGTAAATTTTTCACTTTATGTGAAAAAGGCAAATAGAGGGATCATGTTATTAATATTTTATATGGATAACTTGATTATCACTAGTGATAGTGATAATCATGTATGTCCACATCACTAGTGATAGTGATGTGGACATACATGATTATCACTATCACTAGTGATAATCAAGTTATCCATATAAAATATTAATAACATGATCCCTCTATTTGCCTTTTTCACATAAAGTGAAAAATTTACATTAGATGTCTACTATGAGGACCCCCACCCTCTCTATCTATTAGATATAACTATAATGTAGGACTCAATCAAGGGTATAGTATCACGAGAGTGAGATGATAGTGATGTGGACATACATGATGTTAGGATGCTTTTAAAGTAGAAGTTTTGAGATGAAAGATCTGGGTGAGCTGTGATATTTTCTTGTTATAGAGGTGGTGAGATCACGTGATGGCATTTTGGCAAAGACAGTATGGCTTGGACATGTTGTCCAAGTGTCCAAGTATGGTACCGTAGGCTATAAGCCTATTTTTGTGCCATTGGGGACAGAACACTAAGCTTTTTGTAGACACAAGTGAGATTTTAGAGGACCCCACTATGTACAGGCATATAGTGGATAGCTTGATCTACATGAGGCAATCAAAACACTGAGCTACATAGGACCCAGTGAGGTCCTAGATTGAGCTAGGAAAGATTGAGCAGATAACATATTCAAATTTTCCTATACTTGCACATGTATGTTTGTGTGCATATACACTCACACAAATATATAGAAACTATAATCTAAATATACCCATATCCCCCACTAGCACATGTATATATAAACACACCCCTTCACTAATCTACTATGTATGCATCTTCCAATCTTGCACCAATTCTCTTATGTATCCATATCACCTATGTTTATATCTCCATTGGAGTGAAATACACTTAAAGCATGATTTGAAATTCAACAAACAAGTTCAAATTAAGTGTGATTTATACTCAATGCTCCATTTAATACACTAGCTATGTTATTTGTTGCATAAAAATGAATAGAAAAGTTTTATGATTGTAACAATATAAAATAATTTTACTAACTTGAGTATTGGCAAAAGAAAGCTTCTTCTAAAACATAAACTAGATAATAACCCATTTTTTGAAAGCAAATTCAATGGGTACCAATTCCACAAACTAGATAATAACCCATAGTTTGAAAGCAAATTTAATCCTCTTCACACTCAAAGTCCATATAGGGACATTGTGCAACATGCTTGTCCTTTGTGATGACATCATATACTTTGTCACTCGACATCTTTAAGGCCATGGCCTCCACATTAACATGGGAGGGCACTAGAAATAAATTAACCAAAATAAACATATAAGATAATGCATATTTTAATATAATACTAAAAGAAAACATAATAACATAAAGTAAAGATAATAACATAAGGCAAAAAAAAAACTAACAAAACTCAAGGAAGATAAAGTTCTAAAAGAGAGCCACATGAACAATACTACTTAAAAGGGTTTCCTAGGGGGCGTTCAAAGTCTTCATCATCCTCATCCACAAGAACACGTGAGCTATCTTTAATTACAAAAAATGATACATATCCTATTATATTTAATTACACTCCATGCACATTATTATATCCTCTTTAACCATCGCATGTTCACAATGATAGAATGACATCCTACCTCTAGTTTCACTCCCACGCACACTAGCATTCATAAAAGGATGTCAATCTCTGACAGCATAATGCCGAAATATTTCCATGCCCTATTAGATGATATGCCTCTCAACCCACGAGGTAGAAGGATCTACAATGTGAAGACAAATTCATCAAAATGTAACCAAGACATGAAGTTAGTAGCAAAGTACCATTTAAGTTCCTACACACCACACCTATGAAGGGAGAAAGTAACACCAACCATCCCAAATCTAAAAGTGACATATTAGAAACACCCACTCCTTGCTTTACATGCTCCTCTCTCTAAGCTCATCCCATCTTGCCATCGCATCAAGACCTAGCATGGCACAGTCCATAGGCAAGTCTAGCAATATAAAGCTAGCAACCCATCTAACTCTCCAGCCTTGTCAAGTACATTCACTCAAGCCTTGAAAATAAGATAATAAAAACTCATGGATTTTTGCAAACTTGGGATTCTTCTTATTAAGTGAAAAATCCACTCCCATGGTGATGTAGCCACCAACACCACAAGAAACATAGAGGGGGGATGACCATATGCCTCCATATCAAGACTAGGAGGCTTAACAACAAGGGTAGATGTCATCTCCTCACCTAACATCACCAAAAGCACAAATAGACCTACGGTTATAAAAATACGCATAGAAACTATGCCAATGAATTCTGTGAATGACAAAAGGAGCCCTAAACATCTCATACCTCCATCATCTGTCTCCATTGGATTATTATCATCTACACAAATGTAAATTCACTCTTAAGTATACCAAGAAAAACACATAAGAATCAAATACAAGAAACACTCATACTCCTTAGCTTACCAAGTGTGTGTGTGTGTGTGTGTGTGTGTTGTTGAAATTCAAGCTTGATGTCAACGTGTGCCAGCTGTGCTATGTGCTGGCATGTTAGGTAGGAACATGTGTGAGACATAAATGACCGCGTCCAGCTGGTCATAGTGTGTGGACATTAGCTAGGGTTAGCTGTGTGTGGACACAACACATAGTGTGTGTTGTGTATTATGGATTATGGCTTTATGCATTGTGTGAGAAGGGAGATGGCTTCCCTCTATGGTTAGGGTTTGCAATATACATTAGGGTTTGGTCTTGTGTGTGTGTCTCCTCTCCCTCTACCTGTTTTTCATCATGGTATCAGAGCCTGGTGCTCTCTATTAGGGTTTATGAGTGAGTGAGAGAAGAGGGAGAAGAAGCTGTGAAGAAAAGCTGTGAAGCTTGCCATTGATGCTGTGAAGCTTGGAGCACACCGATTTCTATCAGATCTGAGAGCTTGGCCTATCAAGTAAGGACTACTAGACACCCATGAGTGGACTGTAGGTGATTCAAGCACAAACAAGGCAAATTAGGGTTGCCCAAAGCAAAAGAAAATTCTGGTTTTTTGCAAGCTTTCCATTGGAGCTTTGGAAGCAGTGATGTATTGTGAAAATAGATGCAATCCGGCGGCAAAGAAACATGTATCTAGAAAATGGGAATGTATTGGCAACTCATGTGCAAGCCCTACATTGAATTTGGAGCAAGTATGATGCATTTGAGTGATTGAAAAATTACTGTTTTTGAAGCTCTCATAAAACAGAGAAAAAGAGTCACTTGGTGGATGAAATTAGAGCTAGTTTTTTTGCAAAAATCAGACAATTGATGGGTTGTACACATGCCTTGGTGTGTTAGGCAACCATATATACTCTCAATTGACACTACGATCAGCCCAAATCCCCTCAGGAGTAGGCGGCGCAGATCATACAGAGGAAACAGAGTACTTTTCCCATGCTTTTGATAAGTGGAGGCCAAATTCCACTTGTGTGGTTGATTAAACCCAAATTTTGCTTAGCAATTGTGTAGTACACAAACCCAAGGAGGTTGCTACATGTTTGGTTGAAGCAATTATGCATTATGGAGCTAGAAATGAGCTGATTAAATAGGCTGTCTATTGTGATTAGTGAAATAGAGTGTGATTAATCGACTAATTACTCTCTCATCTTAAATAATTGGTCTAATTCCTTTTACATGGAGTTAGTGGACATCATTGCTAAGCAAATGAATGCCTGGTCTCTCAATTTGGACAAGCATTGAAGAAATTAGAGCAATTCTACTACTGGTTTTTTTGGTTTTTTCTCAAAACAGAGAAGGGGGTTTGAAAAAATTGGTATGTATGCACCTTGGTTGGTGTTGATATGCAACATTGAGCTTGTTTAGGTGTCAATGCAAGTTATCCACACTTGATTGAACCACTACATTGCAATTTGAAGCCTTGGAAAGCATGCCAAAACACGGTACCTTGGACTACGTATGACAGTTCATTTTGGATGCAATCAGTTTGATTTTCTACATCAAAAGTGAAGTTTGTTGAGTACTTTGGAGTATCTGGAACACTTATTAGAGTGTGGTTGAGCTCAAAAAGGCTCGTTTATAGATTTGGACATGTGCGAAAGGTGCATTTGCATTGAGCAAATATGTAAGATAATCTAGTATAGATTATGGGTGAAAAATTGGATAGGAAGAACTTCTAGGCATGGAAGTATAGGATTAAAAGTTTTCTGAAGGGAAAAGGTTTTTGGAACCTTATTTTACAGGTGCGGAGCTAGCCGTAACTACCCCAACAACCTACACAGCAATAGGTTATAGCTCATAAGTAATGGTCAAAAAGAGCATACAAAGTTTTGCATTACCTGTCTATATGTATCTCGAATGCTATACTCATACATATACATGATGCTGAGAATCCCAAGGATACATGGGATACATTGGTAAAGCTAATTGATACAGACACTAGTGCTCGCAAGTCTCAGTTGTTGCGACAACAGATTCATAATGTGAAACGGAAAGGAAGGAGCATCCATGATTATGTACAAGAGATAAAGAAGTATGCAGATGCATTGGAAACAATCAATGCCCCCATGCTTGATGATGATTTGGTAGACATTACCTTGCGTGGTCTATGCAAGGAGTATAAGTCTTTTGATACATCCATCTCGGTTCAAAGTACAGGTTTACCAGGTTTTGATGAGTTGGTTTCACTCTTGCTTGTTGAGGAAATCAAACTCAGTGACTCCTTTCATGATGCATCTACTAGCCATGATGATAATGGCAAAAATCAGGCTTTCTATTCACAAAGGGGATTTAGAGGCAGGGGGAGATTTGCATCACGTGGTCGTGGTAATGGTCGTGGATGGCAAGACAGGTCACCACAACAAAATTTTCAGCCTACATATGGTGCTAGAGGTGGTCGTGGATATACACCTCAGAGAGGCAGAGGTAATCCTCGTGGTAGAGGACGTTGGCAAGGCCAACAAACATCTATGCAAAATGTGGAATGCCATTACTGTGGGAAATTTGGTCATATGGCACGTGATTGTTTCCACAAACAAAATGATTTGAGAGGGGGTAGAGCACAACATGGTGGACATTATGCACAACATGGTTGTGAAAATTATGCATCAAGCAGTAATGATGGCAACGCAAATCACTTGTTTGCCATGAAACATGTTGTGGGATCTATGATGTCGAATGGTGAAAATGATGACACTTGGTATATGGACTTTGGAGCATCAAACCATATGACCTGTCATGGCGAATGGTTTGAGCATATGAAGCCTATGGATGTGAAAGGCTATGTGGAGACAGGAGATGATACCCAACATGCCATTACACATGTTGGTGGAAGTGTACCATTGGTTATGCATAATGGTGAAACAAAGTCTATGGCAGATGTCTTGTATGTGCCTTCTATTACAAAAAGTTTGGCCTCAGTTGGTCAAATGGTGGAACAGGGTTTACAGGTTCATTTCAACGAGTATGGTTGCTTTGTTAAGGATTTCAAAAATGGATGTAGAGTCATTGCCAAAGGCAAGAAAGAAGGCAGGTTATTTAAGCTAGATGCTGGGATTCCTGAGTTGAAATCAGCCATGTTCTCTAAAAGCCAAAATGTGGTATAGGACATTGACATGTGGCATTAGAGGATTGGACATGTGAATATACAAAGGTTAAAGAACATGCAGGCAAGAGGCATTGTCAGTGGGCTGCCTAGATTCAAGTATGATGGGAATATGCATGTTTGTGATGCCTGTCAGTTTGGAAAGCAGGCAAGGTTGCTGTTTCCTAGAGAAGGTAACATGAGTAGCAGGCTACTTGAGATAGTTCATAGCGATGTATGGGGTCCTGCACAAAACCCATCCATTAAAGGCAGCTTTTATTATGTGACATTCATTAATGATTTCAACAGAATGACTTGGATTTACTTTCTCAGAGAGAAAAGTGAAGTGTTGGGAAAGTTTATGGACTTCAAAGCTTTTGCAGAGAAGCAATATGGCTCTTGGATAAAATGTTTGAGGACAGATGGAGGTGGTGAATACACCTCACATGCTTTTGAGCATTTCTTGGGAGAAAGCATGGCATAAGAAGGCAGTTAACTTGTAGGTATACACCTCAGCAAAATGGTGTTACTAAGAGAAAGAATAGAGTCATTTGTGATGTGGCCAGGGCAATGCTCAATGAAAAGAGCATGCCCGATTATTATTGGACAGAAGCATGTGCCACTGCAGTCTATATACTTAATAAGACACCCACAGCAGCCATACATGGAAGTACGCCAAAGATGCGGCTTACACGTTTTAGGCCAGACATTCGACACCTCAAAGTGTTTGGTTACATAGCTTATGTACATGTGCCTGACAAGAGAAGGAGGAAGTTGGATCCTAAGGCAGAAAAGTGTGTGTTTGTTGGTTATGCATAGGATCGCCAGGCATATAAATGTTACAATCCACAAACTAGGCAAGTGGTTATCTCACGAGATGTGGTGTTTGATGAACTTGCTAGTTGGTACAAAGCAAAAGGATGAGGGTGTCATTGATTCTCTTGATGCTGATGTGCATGTGAACTTGCCACAAGCAAGTTCTATTTTTATGTCTAGGCCAGCACAGTCTGAGAGTAGCACTATATGTCCATGGTCATGGTCAGGACGCTTGAGGCATGAGAGTGTGAGCAACTGGGAGTAGTGCTGTGGATAAAGGAAAAAAGAAAGTTGAAGGAATTGGCATTACAGGTTATAAGTCGTCAAGTTCAGAGAGTTTGGATGAGGAGCTTGGCATACTAGTTTTACGCACACCTGGTGGTGCAAGGCAGGATAGATATGTGTCTCCACATGCTAGAGTGACAGGTGTTCAGAGTGATCTACATGCATTGCGAAGATCCCAAAGGGTCAGGTATCCAGTTGACAGGTTGACATATCGTGATTTTGCTATGCATTACGCATATATGACCTCTTTGGTGAAGCATGTTGAACCTACATGCTATACAGAAGCTATTGGGAAGCATGTATGGTAGAAGGCAATGGATGTTGAGATGGACGCTTTGGTTCATAATGAAACATGGGATTTGGATACCTTACCACAAGGCAAAAATGTCATTGGTTGCAAATGGGTTTACAAAGTGAAATGCAAGTCAAATGGTTCCATTGAATGCCATAAAGCGAGATTGGTAGCTAAGGGTTATGCACAAACCCAAGGCTTGGACTATGATGAAACATTTAGTCTAGTTGCAAAGATGGGAACAGTGAGAGCAGTCATTGCTATGGCTGCAGCAAATGGTTGGGAAATGCATCAAATGGATGTGAAAAATGCATTTCTAAATGGTGATCTATAAGAGGAAGTTTATATGGCACAGCCAAAAGGATATGTATACCCAAAGTATCCCACTCATGTAAAGCGAGATTGGTAGCTAAGGGTTATGCACAAACCCAAGGCTTCGACTATGATGAAACATTTAGTCCAGTTGCAAAGATGGGAACAGTGAGAGCAGTCATTGCTATGGCTGCAGCAAATGGTTGGGAAATGCATCAAATGGATGTGAAAAATGTATTTCTAAATGGTGATCTATAAGAGGAAGTTTATATGGCACAGCCAGAAGGATATGTACACCCAAAGTATCCCACTCATGTATGCAGATTAAAGAAAGCATTATATGGTTTGAAGCAATCACCTCGTGCTTGGAGTGATAAGATGAGCCAATATCTTATCTCCCTTGGATTTCAGGTTTCTTCAGTAGATTCTTCACTCTATGTGAAGAAAACAGATCATGGGATTGTCTTACTTGTCATCTATGTGGATGACTTGATTGTCACAGGAGATCATGCTACAGATATTATGCATGTCAAGAAGGTATTGAGTGGGCAGTTTGACATTGAGTGGGCAGGAGATTATGCTACAGATGTTATGCATGTCAAGAAGGCATTGAGTGGGCAGTTTGACATGAAAGACTTGGGTGAATTGAGATATTTTCTTGGGATTGAAGTGATCAAAGACCATGCAGGTACATGGTTAGTGCAACGCCAATATGCATTAGATATGTTGGCAAAATATGGGATGACAGGGTGTAAGCCAATGAGTACACCTTTGGAGCAGAATGTAAAGCTGCGGGCTGATTTTGGTGAAGAGTTGGATAATCCATCTATGTATAGAAAGATGGTTGGCAGTCTTATCTACATGACTATCACACGCCCGGATCTCAGTTATGCTGTGGGGCTAGTAAGCCAATTTATGCAGAGCCCTAGAAAACCTCATTTGGATGCAGTGAGACGCATTATGCGATATGTAAAGACCACTGCACATTATGGTCTTCTTTATGGGCATGGTAAAGGCTTGAATGTACATGGCTACACAGACGCAGATTGGGCAGGTAGCTCGTATGATAGGAGGTCTACTAGTGGTTATGCCTTTACGTTTGGTAGTGCAGTGGTGAGTTGGAGTAGCAAGAAGCAACCTACTATTGCTTTATCTAGTACAGAGGAGGCTGAATACAGGGGTGCAGCCATTGCTACATGTGAAGGAGTATGGTTAAAGAGTCTCTTGGCTGATTTGGGTGAGCCTATTGATGGCAAGGTTGTCATTCATTGTTGTGACAACATGAGCAGCATACAGTTGGCCAAGACTCCAGTTTTTCATGCGCGGACCAAACACATAGAGGTCCATTATCACTTTGTCAGAGAAAAAGTGCTGGACGGTATAGTGGATTTACACTATGTGAAGACTGAAGAGTAGGTGGCCGACATCTTTACAAAGCCACTTAGCAGGGGGAAGTTTGAGTACTTCCGTACTATGTTGGGAGTATGTGGGATGAGCTTGAGGGGGAGTGTTGAGAGCTTTGATAGCCCAAGCTCATCTACATCTTCATCTATGGTAGTACATCATGAGCTTGAGAGGGGCTTCAAGCTCGATGTCAGCGTGTGCCAGCTATGCTATGTGCTAGCATGTTAGGTAGGAACATGTGTGAGACATAAATTACCGCATCCAGCTGGTCATAGTGTGTGGACATTAGCTAGGGTTAGCTATGTGCTAGCATGTTAGGTAGGAACATGTGTGAGACATAAATGACCGCGTCCAACTGGTCATAGTGTGTGGACATTAGCTGGGGTTAGTTGTGTATGGACACAACACATAGTGTTGTGTTGTGTATTATGGATTATGGCTTTATGCATTGTGTGAGAAGGGAGATGGCTTCCCTCTATGGTTAGGGTTTGCAATATACATTAGGGTTTGCTCCTGTGTGTGTACCTCCTCTCCCTCTACCTGTTTTTCATCATGTGTGTTGTCTTTTGTGTTTGCAAAATATTTGAATATGGTGGTTTTCGACTATTGGATAGTTAGTTATGGTGTCTTCTACTTCTCTCTAGTAACACAATTGTTCAGGAGGAAAGAAATTGACAATGCATGAAGACTTACCAAACTCAAGATATTTTTTTCTACATTGTGGTGGTGTAGGATTTGTAGGTTGAAAGTCCCTCCCATTTGGACCTTGTAGGCATCCCTCTCTTTCACAAGAACTTGCCCTCTAGGAATATCCACCCACCATGGACAAAGAGATATTTCATAAAGGACCGTGTGAGAAGGGTACATGTATACATGCTTATTGTGGCCTAGTAGTTTGGCTTACTTATAAACACTACTGAAGCCCTTTGCATAATTAATCTAAGGTGGGATGAAACCTAACTCATGAGATGATGAGTGTGCGCTAAGTGAACTCATGAGATGATGAGTGTGCGCTAATTAAATTGCACTCGAGTTAATTAGACTCCAAGATAGATTAACTTGGACACATAGAGGAACTTGAGATAAGTACAAGGGATATGATTCATTTCTTGAAATGTCCCCCCTTTTATATGAGGAGGTACACCTTTGGGCTTATACATCAATGTGGGATAATTCCCTTTGCTCATGTGGCTGCATAATATGCTTTGCACTTTCTCGTCAAATCGTTGGGCTACTCAAGGTGGTCGGATATCAGTTTTACAACATATTTTCAACCCCCTCATTTCTAACTAACTCAAAGGCTCTTTTTCTTGGTTACTCTCTAGCTCAAAGTTTTTTTAAGAGATGGTCAGGTTGATTGTCACTCTGCCAGGGTGCTACTTTGGCTACTCTCTAGTGGTTGAGTGTTTTCAAAACATATGAATTTTCCTACTCACTTGGTGGCTTTTACAACATATGATTGATTAGGTTAGGATAGTGGCTAGTAGCTCCTTTATTGCTCATGTTGATGTCGATGTCAATGTCGTGGTAGCATCTTGGTTTCTATGAACTTGACTTCACTTCTTATTCTTCTTGTCGATCACATCTATTATTTATTGTCAGATCTTTGGTCTTTTCTCCTTTGATGTGGACTAGATGCACTTTTCCATTTATGGTTTACACACAGACACTCACATACTCATGTGGTTGCGACACTTTTACACTGGTTGTATGCTTCTTTTTCATACACACATGCATTAGTATGCTCATTTGGCCGCTTTTACAACAAGGGTTACACAATGGAGTTTTGATTAATATGATGACGATGATGTTTGTTATGTTGTGAAAATCCATTTTAGTAAAATCCATGCTAGTGGATCCTAGGAGATGACCTTATCGCTTTCATATTAGGATTTTTTTACTTTTTTATATTTTTTAATTATGTAGCTATTGACTTTTCTTTAATGCGAGTACTACTCAACGATTGATGATGACAATCTACTGCTACTTCTGTGGATGGGGACTCACCTTGAAGATGGAGAACTGAGTGTCCAAGATAATTTTCTTGGAAGATCCTCTAACGAATCACAGATCAAGCTCTCCTTAACGACAATCAAATTCCTAATGAGATGCTAAAATTGTATACTAATGACAACATAATTAACATGATTAATCTAAGGTGGATGATACCTAAGTGAACTCATGTTGATGAGTGTGTGCTAATTAAATTGCACTCAAGTCAATTAGAATCCAAGATAGATTTACTTTGACACGTAGAAACTTGAGATAAGTGCAAGTGATGTGATTCATTTCTTGAAATTTTCCCCTTTTATATGAGGAGGTATACCCTTGGGCTTGTACATCAATGTAAGATAATTTACTTTGCTCATGTGGCTGCATGCTATGCTTTGCACTTTCTTGGCTACTCATTCTCACTCCCTACCTCTTCCTTGTGCTCTTTGGCACCACATTTCTCAACACACACTAAAAATTGAGCTTCTTAAGAGTAACATATGGATCATCTCCTTCAAATTCAAGAGAAAATAGGTTCACTCATCACCCAATGATGGGTTGATGATATTCAAGATATACAAGAAATAGGGTTGTAATAGGAGCCATACTAAAAAATTTAAAGAAGAACAAGAAACAAAGCCTTTCCACTTTTTCTTTTTGAACTTTTTTTTCTTTCTCAAATCTTTCCAGTGCATCAATAGTATTAGAAATTAAGGCAAGCTCTGCATTCACTTCATTCTAATATTCAACCTACAAATTATACCACATGTATTGGACATGTAGAATACATTCCATAGCATAAAAATAGATGAATGTGGGTCAAATAAATTTTCGCCTTGATATACCAACTTGACTAAATCATATCCTATCAATGGATACCAACATAACTTTCACGTTTGATAATAGTATACGACGTTAATTAAAGCTTGATATCCATAATCAAACAAGAAACACTACATTAGTATGCTAAATAGATATAAAGCATTATGTAAGTAAATCATAGATATAAAGAAATTGGTAGTACATACTCATTCATTTTTTAATTCAATGATATCTCACTCATACATCTTAGATCAGTCAATCTATAGACCACACTAATGTGCACGCTTTCAGATTCTCTATAGTAATCTGAAATAACTGACATCCAAGCATAGTGTGGTGATTTAAAGAGAATGCGAGGGAGATGGAGAGCTTGAGTTCCGTGTTGTTGCAAGCAAACACACACACACATAAGAGAGAGAAAAACATAAGAGAGAGATGGGTGGCTAAATTTTCTTCTATCTTCTTCTCTTCTCTTCTACCATATAACTAAAAAGATAAGAGTACATACTATAAAGGAAAGTACTCTCCTACAATAACATATAATGGTCGGTCTATAGTGTGAACTCGACTATATAAGCTGGCGCTATAACTATGCCATAGCTCTAGTACTCCAAAGTGGTTGTCACATAGCTTGTCATCCACTCGCGGCATATCAACCATAATCTCACCAATCATGACAATGGCATAAGTGCAGAAGCTATCACACAGTCAGGTCATCAATGTTTGCAGCACTAGTTGAGCTCGATGTCTCAATACTTCCCCTCAAACTCAACTTCACACACTACACTCCAAGTAAGATTCTAAACCTGTGGAGCTTCTATGTGCCCACAATTCCATCATGAAGATGTTAACCATTTGATCCTCTATGCTAACATATACCATATCTACATCACCTGGGAGAACCTTCTCCCTCACAAAGTGATAACATATCTAATGTATCTTCTGAAACCAAGCTACTTCACAAGCTTCCATAGTAACACCCATGTACTCTACCTCTGTACTCTCGACAAAGTAATTGTTAGCCGTTTCTTACTGCTCCAACTCACTGCAGCACTCCCAAATGAAAACATAAAGCCACTAGTAGACCTCATGTTTACGATACTACCAACCCAATTATCATATGTGTACCCATGTAGTTATACTATACTTGGACAACATGTCCAAGCCATACTGCCTCTGTAATAATAAAATACCATGAGGTGATCTCACCACCTCTATGCCCAAGAAATATTATAGCTCACCCAAATCCTTCCTCTCAAATTTTTGCTTCAAAAGCCTCCTAACATCATGCATGTCAGCATGGCTATCACCAATGATAATTAAGTCATCCACATAAATGACTAGTAGCATGATCCCTCTATGTATCTTTTTCATATAAAGTGAAAAATCTACATTCGATATTTGAAATCCAATGGAAACAAGATACTCCTTGATCTTGTTTGACAATGATCTAGGTGCCTGCTTCATGCCATACAGAGATTTTTGTAACTTGCACACAAAATTTATGTGTGCATCACTCTCATAACGTGGTGGCTACATCATGTATACGTCTTCTTATAAATCACCATGCAAGAAGGAGTTCTTTGCGTCCACTTGATTTAAAGACGAACCCTTTGCTGTAGCCAAAGCAATGGTAGCTCTCACGATTTCCATTCTCACAACCGAGCAAAATGTTTTCTCATAGTCAATGCCATAGGTCTGCACACAACCCTTGGAAACCAATCTCGCCTTATACCTCTCACTGAACCATGTGTGTTATGCTTGACCTTATACACCCACTTATATCCAATTGCCTTCTTTTCCTTAGGCAAAGGCACTAACTCCCATGTTGTATTTGCATCCAATGATGCCATCATCTCTACAAGTAAAAATACTAAGGTATTCCCCTTCAACTCTAACTCTTTGCCCACATTGGGTAATTTGACATATCTAACTTGTCCTCTGCTGACAACATGACAAAAAAATCACTCCTACCTGCCATTGCAACACTACCGTTGATGGGGCGGTTTTGCCCAAAATGTCTTTGGGTGAAGGCCATACACATCAGTCATTTGGAAGGTTGCTCGGGCATTGGTGAGGCCAAAAGGCAAACAGCCCCATTGCCAAGATAGCAACCGTGAGAGCTATTATTGTGGTGGTTGCATCAAAAGGATGGGTTTTTAATGCCTTCTCTCTCTCTCTCTCTCTCTCTCTCTCTCTCTCTCTCTCTCTCTCTCTCTCAATTTAATTCCTTCTAAGGCTCAGCCAAAAAATGGGGGGAGGATTGTAGTGCCCGCCCCCTTTTGGTTGGCGCGCGCGAGAGAGAGAGAGAGAGAGAGAGAGAGAGAGAGAGAGAGAGAGAGAGAGAGAAGGCATCTTTATAGAGAAAGAGAAGGCATTAAATTGAGAAAGAGAGAGAGAGAGAGAGAGAGAGAGAGAGAGAGAGAGAGAGAGAGAGAGAGAAAGGCTAAGCTTTTAAAAAAAAGGGATCCTAAACCCTAAACCTCCTTTTTTGGCTTGAGAGAGAGAGAGAGAGAGAGAGAGAAGGCATCTAGAGAGAGACAAAGAAAAGGCATTAAATTGAGAGAGAGAGAGAGAGAGAGAGAGAGAGAGAGAGAGAGGGCATTAAACCTAAGAAAAAAGTGGAGGGAGGGATGTAGCATCGAGTGCTACAGCCACAAACACTATGGTTAGGGGAGAAGGGAGCGTGGATCCTCTCAGAGAAGTATACCCGCCAAGGATGAGTCGACCTCACTGGCTAGACATGCAAGACCTAGGCTCTACACTCTTTACCGTGCTCTCCGACCACCACCTAGCACTGCAGTACCCCTACAGACCTCTCACTCACACCACACACACCTCACTCACACCACTCACACCACACACACCTCACTCACCTCGCTCACACAAAGAGACTCCACTCCAATAGAAGGACTGTGCTAGAACTCCAGGTGATACACCAGAGAGTGTCCTCTTCTGTGAGAGTATGTCCCACACTGTCTATACTACCGCAGTCGAGAGATTGCTCCCCTTAACTCCTCCTTGGGATCCTCCTCCTTGGGTGGTACTCAAGAGGATCTCAAAGAGGATCTCTCCCTACCTTGGGAAAGGGAGAGGGGAAAGGAAGATGACGCTCAGGATCTCGAAGAGGATCTCTCCTGCCTTGGGAAAGGGAGAGGGGTGTTGCCTCCATGAGTGTCATTGGAGTTGGCCATGCACATAAGAGATGTCAAAGGGGACTAGCGGTCAAAGGGGTCGAAGAGCACTGGCGATCGGAGGGCACTGGTGTGATGGCGATTGGAGTCATCGGAGGGCACCAGCGGTCGGAGCCATCAGAGGTCACCGGCTGTCTGAGTGGTCGGAGTAGTTGGAGGGCACCGACGGTCAGAGTGGTCAGAGTAGTCAGTGGAGTATGGAGGAACTGGCTTCTCGTCCACAGGTCACCCACTTCTACTCAATTCACTGTCTCAGTGAATGCCAAGAAAACATAGGTGAGCCTCCGGGAAAAACATCTGGCAACAAGCAGGCTGCCAGGCATACCTCATACAATGATCCTTCCATCCATGCAACGAGCTGTAGAAAAAAATGATTGAACAGGGAGCTCCTGGGCACTTCATCCAGCAAGCTATTTCTTAGAGCTCCTGGGCACTTCATCCAGCAAGCTATCACTAACTATATTACCAGTGTCATCCCCCGGGCAAAGCATCCGGCAGAAGGTTACCTCAACAAAAGCACAAAAACCAATCTAAACAATAATAATCACTGGTGGCCACTTCGTCTGGGCAAAACTTTCGGCACGAAGTCCAGGCATACAATATATAGAACGAAATCTGGCCATGGCTAGTACATAAAATATTCCACCTCATTAACAAAAAAATATTCACTTCTCCCAAGCATTAGTAGCATGTGCCTAGGCAGCCTCCCACAGAACTTTTGCTTCAGTGTCAAGACTGCTCATAAACTATGCGGAGATGGCCATACCAAGGGCTTTGCAGTCTAAGGGTGGTCGAGAAGAGCTGCACATGCACCTGCTGTGTTATGGTATTGCAGAGCAATGAAGAAGGGGTGTGCCCTTCAAAGTTTCTCTGCAACCTAGCTGCACCCCATGCCAAGAGCTCTTTAACACATTTAGATCATCCTCTATGTGCTGCAAAATGCTATAGAACGGCTGGATTGGGCTACCAAGTGGAGAGGTGTAGCCCTCTATGTGCTGCAAAATGCTGTAGAATGGCTGGACTGGGCTACCAAGTGTAGAGGTGTAGCTCCACATGTTTGTGCCACTATGGGCATCTGGACAACATCCAAAACTTGTTGGACATAATCAAAGTGGCCGCTTTTTACTGCATAATGGAGACATGTCCTTCCATTGGGAGCATCAAGCATAAGGATATAGCTCCCAGGCCACAAGCCACACTCAGATTAGCCATGTGACGCAACATAATGCAAAGGTGAGGGGTGGTGATTGCGAGAGAGGGTGCCGATGGGGAGTGATGGGAGGGGGGCAGTGATGCATACAGGGAAGTGAGGGCAGTGAAAGAGGGGGAGGGGGTCAGGTGAGATGACGAGACGGGTGAGGTGAGAGAGGGGGGTGGGTCAGTGAGGGGCAAGGGGTGGGAACCGTTGGTGAGGGTTTTGGTCGGTGGGGTCGGGAAAAGGGGGGAAGGGGGGTGGTTGGTCGGTGAGGGGTGAAGTAAGAGGGGGAGCAACCTTTTGGTTTGTTTGTTTTATATATATATATATTATTAGTATATTTGGTTTTTTTTGAGGTGGGGAATGGGGTGGTGGGGCGTGGCAGGAAGGTCTGCAGCGCCAACGAGCTCCATCAATGGTGCCCAGCCATGAAAGAGAGGAGGACAGAGGGCGTGATTGCTGCGCAGGGGAGGGGGCGCTGGGGGTTGGGGGGTCGGCATATGAGAGAGGGGGCGGGTGAGGTGGAGAAGGAGACAGGGGAGTGGGGAACGGTGAGTGCCGCGAAGGGTTGGGGGTTGCACCCGCGCCGAGAAGACGGGTGAGGTGGCCAGCACACCAACAGAGGGAGAGGGAGGGGAAGGTGAGGGAGGGAGGGTCCAAGGGGGGCAGTGAGTGAGAAAGGGGGCTGGTCGGCTACGTAGGGTGAGAGGGTGGGGTCAGGTGAGGTAATGGGGGGAGGGGGGGTTGGCGGTGGAGGAAGTGGGGTGGAATGGCGGGTGACCGTTGCGCATAAGTTGGGGGGCGGCGACGAGGAAGGTGGGGTGACGGGTGACTGTCGCACACAAGCTGGGGAGAGCGGCGAGGAAGGTGGGGTGATGGTGAGGAAGAGAAGGTGGTGGGGTCGCTAGAGGGAAGGGGGAGGCCCAACGTAAAGAAGCTGCAGTCGGTGTGCGAGTAAGAGAGAGGAGGCGGGTGAGCAAGCAAAGGGGGGGGCTGGAAGACTAGCTTCACTGCACGAGAGAGTGACGAAGGGGTCGATGAGGGGGATTGGGTTGGTGAGCACTGGAGCAAGTGAAGGGGGGTGGGACCGGAGTGCCAAGAGAAGGGGGGTGGGCGGTGAGGGGGGTTGGGTCAAGAGAGAGGCGGGCGGGGGGTTGGTTGGCGAGAGGGGGGGACATGTGAAAGGGGGAGTGGGGCCGGGAAGCTGCGGGTGAGGGTGAGGGTGAGGGTGATGCGAGGGGGGGATGGTCGTCGCGGTGAGGGGGGTTGGTTCAAGAGAGAGGCGACGGGCTGGGGGTTGGTCAGCGAGAGGGTGAGAATGGGTGAAAGGAGGAGTGGGGCCGGGGAGCTGCAGGTGAGGGTGAGGGTGATGCGAGGGGGGGGGGGTGAGGAGAGGGATGGTGGTTGGTGAGGTGCGAAGGGAGAGGGAGAGGAGGTTGGTCGGTGGGTTGAGGGAGTGTCGGTGGGGTGAGCGAGAGGGAGAGATTGAGGGGGTGTGATGGTCGGTGGGGGTGTGATGGTCGGTGGGTTGTTCGAGGGAGTGTCGGTGGGGTGTAATGGTCGGTGGGTTGTTCGAGGGAGTGTCGGTGGGGTGAGTGAGAGGGGAGACCGAGAGAGGGGATGGTTGGTGGGTGAGGGAGTAGTGCGAAGGGAGAGGGAGATGAGGTTAGTCAGTGGGGAGGGAGTGTCGGTGGGGTGAGCGAGAGGGAGAGAAAGAGAGAGGGGGATGGCCAGTGGGTGCGATGGGGAGATTGTTATTTTTTATTTTTTATTTTTTTGAAAGGGTCGACGAGAGGGGGAGCACAGGTGAGTGACCAAAAAAGGGGGGGAAAGGTGGTGAAGTTTGGTGGGGTGAGGAAAGGGGGGGTCGGGCTAGGCACAGGGGAGGTGGGTCGGGTGAGATGGAGCCGACAGAGGGAGAGTGAGAGAGGGGCTAGGTGGTCGGTGAGGTGAAGGAGAGAGGGGGTGAGACTGGTGAGGGCTTGGTCGATGAGGGGGACAGGTGGCCGTGGGGAGAGATAAAGTGGGAGAGGGTGTTGGTGGGGAGAGAGATAGAGTGGGAGAGCGTGTCTGTGGGGAGAGAGAGGGTTGGTGGGCTGATGGCGGCGGGTAGTTTCTTTTTTCTCTGGATGGTGCAGAGGGGGCGAAGGAGAAGAGAGAGAGAAAGAGAGAGGGGGTGGAATGGGTGAGGGAGAGAGAAAGAGAGATGGAGGGCGTGGGGCACAGGGGGTGTGCGAGGGAGAGGGGGGTGGTGGGGTGAGAAAGAAAGTGAGAGAGAGGGTGAGCAGGGGGGTGAGAGAACGAGAGAGGGGGGGTGACGGGGTGGGGTTTTTTTTTTGTGGGGTTTTTTTTTGAGAGAGGGAGAGAGTGAGGGGCGGGGGGGTGAGAGAACGAGAAAGGGGGGTGACGGGGTGGGTTTTTTTTTTGGGCGGTGAAGAAGGCCGAGGGGAGAAGTGAGAGGAGAGGGGGTCGATGAGGAAGGGATGGTGAAGCCACCCTCTAAAAAAGGAGGAGAAAAAAAAATGATACAAAAAATGTATAAAAAATATGTACAATCCCTTGCCTTCTTATGCCTACTAGCTTGCTTGGTCACCCTCGAGGAAGCCAATACTTCTTGACCCTAGATCCGTTCACCAATGGAAGGGTGGCACCCTGGAGAGTTTCTAGCACCACACCCATGGGCAAGATCTCCACCACTCGGAAGGGACCCTGCCAAGCATACACCAACTTCCTAGCCTTTTTTAGATATTTAGAGTTGTAAACCAAAGCCAAGTCACTTTTGGAGAATTAAGGAAGTCTCAAGTGTCGATCATGCCATGCTTTATGTCGAAGTTGCTCCACCTTTGTGGCTATCAGAGTGAGTTGACGAGTCTCTTCCAAGATTTCGAGCTGCTCCTGCACCGAGCGGAGTATGTGAGGTGATAGGTGGCCACCCTATGCTACCCCACTCTGGATGAGCCTACATTAAATTCAAAGGGTAACACTGCCTCAAGCCCAAAAGCAAGTTATAAAGGAGTGTGTAAGGTGGTTGCCTTGTAGGATGTGCGATAGGCCCACAATACCCCCAAAAGGGCTTGGTCCCATTGGTGAGAGTGCTCCTTGGCTACCCATAACAAGGACTTGCACAAGAACTTGTTGGTGCTCTCTACTTGCCCGTTAGCTCTGGGGTAGTATGCACAAGACCTTCGATGGAAGATTTGGTAACATGCCAGCAGCAGCAGGGTATCTATGACTTCATTCACAAAATGTTTCCCCCTATCACTGATAATTTCTATGGGACACCCAAACCTCATGAAGATGCTCTCATACAGGAGCTTGGCCACTGTAAGAGCGGTGTTGTCTCAAGTGGCTCTGGCCTCGACCCATTTGGTCGCATAGTCAGTGGCCACCAAAATGTACTCACAGCCAGTGGGGTGAGACTTTGGGGTGATGGGGCCCACAAACTCAATGCCCCACTTCTCGAAAGGGTCCCAGAGGGTGGTGTAGCATGGAGAGGCAAGTAGTGCCTACTATCTGGTTTGGGTCCAGACCTTTGACATATGTCGCATTGTTGCACCCACTTTCTGCAGTTAGAGAACAGGGAGGGCCACCATAGACCAAACTGCATGATCTTTCGGGCGGTGACAAGGCCAGACGAGTGACCACCACACCTAGTCCGAAATGCGCATCTTCCATGAGGGTTGACACATCTCCTCAACACTTCATCCTTTCCCCTCTTGTACAACTGTCTGGCAATGAGTAGATAAGGCCTACTCTTAAGTAAAAGCCTCCTTTTTGCCTTGGCATCAACATTCTAGGGAAAACTCGCTGTGCTCAGCAGCATCACTATGTCCTCGTACCAAGTAGGGGTGGCATCCACAGCAAACAACATGCTATCCGGGAGATCATCATCACAACCCCTCATCCGAGGCTGGCTCCCCACTCGGGATTCTGGACAGATGATCAGCCACCATGACATGGTCCTTCCCTAGACCCTAATCTCAAAGTCAAATTCTTGAAAGAGGAGCCATCTCTAGATCCTACTGGGCGACTTGGGCTTTATTCAATAAATACTTCAGTGCTTGATGGTCAGTGATCACCACAAAGTGATGCCCTAATAAGTAATGCCTGAATTTCTAAAATGAGTAGACTATGGCCAAACCCTCCCTCTCTATGGTGGAGTAGTTTCTCTCAGCCCGATTGAGCTGCCTGCTTGCATAGTGAATAGGCCTATCCATCTTTAAATCCACATCTAGCTGTGCTAGTACTGCTCCTACTCCTATTGCACTGGCATTTGTGTGCACATGGAAGATCAACTCCCAATTCGGAGTGATGAGAGGACGGGAGCATGCACCAGCATGCACTTGAGAAAAGTGAAGGCTCTCTCTTGATCTAGGCCCCAATGGAAGGGAACATCCAAGTGGAGCAAACGGCACCTCAAAATATTTTGGGTTCATGTGGTAAATGCCCTTCCTAATTGGCCGATTGCCTTCTTTTAACCTATTCAAGAGCTGCCCCAAGCAGAAGAGCTTCTGCCACCTCCCTCTTGAACTCAACTATGTCCAACATGTTGCATTGGAACCCCTCATAGGAATTTAACCAATTCCATAGAGGTTCTGCCACCTCTCCCTCTGAACCAAATGGGAGCTGGCTCAGTAATTCGGAGACCCAAGACTTTCCTAGTAGCTTCGGGCATGATGTTAACACCAGAACCACCATCCACAATGGCTCCTGTAATTTGAGTTCCTCCCATGGAGACTGCTGTCACCCTTGGGCTTTGGTGATCGGCCACTCCTGAGACAGTGAGGCATACCCTTGCTTGCTGCCTCCTGGGCTGTCGCCCACTACTACTAGATGTGGCTTCACCCCTAGTTACCTTGCTCTCCTGTTTTCTGGCTCAAACCACATAACTGAGGAAGGGTAATTTCCACCTTTAATCCTGCCAACTTTTCCTCCCAACTTAAATTACTAACCTTGTTGACTCCTCATCCACCTTTGAAGGTGTGGTGGTCGGGGGAATGACCAAGGAAGGCGCCGCTTCCTTCTCCATGGGTGGTATTTGAATGAAGTCCTCCACGGCATCCTTATAAGCTTGGTCCACAATGGATGGGTAGATTGCACCATCAGGGAGAGGAGTTGGTGTCTTTGGGGCTCCTTGGGACCGGGTGACGACCGTCACTATTGGAGTGCCAGTAGTAGGAGGTGGCACCACTGCCACTATTGGAGTGTCAACCTTGGGAGATGGCACCATAGCTTCCACCATGTTAACCAATGGGGTTCTAGGACAATCTTGGGTGTAGTGGTCTCAGCTCTCTGGGCAATGGAGGCATGGGGGTGAGCCCTCTGGTACAATGCATTGAGCTTGCATGTGGCCGCTCCCCCCACAACGGTAGCATATAAGAGGTTGGGTGGGGTTGTTGGGAGGACGGCGATTGGGGAATCTTTGGTCATACGTGTTGTTAGAGGTCGGAGGTACTGGAGGGGCTGCCGTATAGACCACCGAAGGTGGGTTTTGATAGACTTGAGGTGTTTGTGGGACAGGCACTAGTGGGAGAGGTACTGCTGATAGGTTGGGAGAGCGCTTGCTTGATATGGAATTTGCATAGGCAAGGGGTTGTATGTTAGGGTTGCTCCGGGATGAGGGGTATTGGTGCATGTTACCGTGGCTACTTGAGCTCCCTGTTGAGATGAAGTGGTTTGGGGCGGTGGAGGGGTTTGTACAAAAGTAGCCATGGGAGGGGAAAGGTTATGTGGGGGGTAGCTAAGTAGGAGAGGGACCAGCGGGGGCATGGTTAATATAAGCTTGGGATTGGGGGACTGATTGAGGGTTCAAGAAGGGTGTTGGGTTTGGTTGGTGGTTAGGAGCCTGGGAAGTGGTTCGGGTCACCATGTAATCTTCGGCAAAGGGATTAAGCAGGGAGGCACCTTGCTTAAGTTGTTATTGCATAAGGTGAAGTCCCTTGAGGTACTCCTTGTCCTCCTCATGGCCCGCCTTTGAGCAAAATGAGCAATATTTCTTGGAGGGACAATCATTTGGAAGATGGCCTTGCGAGCTACATATACCGGGCACCATGGACTCGTCTTGGGATCACGGCCGCGTCCTCTTGTTGTGACCTTTTGAAATCTTCAAGCTCCTTCTTGAGCTTGGCTAGCTCGTCCATGGAAGCGGATGTAGAAGCTACTGTCGGGGCTAGAGAAACGATTGGAGGAGTCGAAGACATGCCGGGGATAATTGGGGGCTAAGAGGTACTACGCTCCGCCATGAGGCGAGCATTCTCTAGTTGTGTAGCTCTGTCTTGGAAGTCTTGCAGGGTGCCTTGGGGTGGAAACGTCCCTCTCATCTTCATCGCCGTTTGAGTAGGGAGTGCTCGAAGCACCCACCATTGTTGTAGCATGTAGTTTCCAGGATCTTGGGGTAGCCGAGCGACCAAAACTTTAGCTCTTGTGACAAGTTGGGCCACTAACTCCCCCACCTTCATGGAGACGGTTAGTTGAGCGCTTGAGTGATGAGGTCGAAGTAGTTCCCTAGCCAAAGGTAGCCAAGGGCAGTTTCTTCCACCATGGTTGGGAACAAGACCAAGTGTGCATCATCTCCGTTGAGACCTCTTGAGTCACACATAGTGAGGAACCGCCGCACATGGTCTTCCACATCTTTAGTGATGGTACCTTTGAAGGTTGGTAGCTTAACTTGCATGCGGTTAAGGACAGTAGCCAATGGCTCTGGCCCTGGAGCTGCCATAGGGTTAGAAGAGGAAGATGCGAAGGGAAGAGTAAGGGAATGAGAAAGAACCCTATGACTAGTTCGAAGAGGAGAATCAAGGGGTGAATCACCTCCAGAAGCTCTAGTCTTCAGGGGCATGCACAACACTCCTCTCACCACGATCAAAAACCACAAATATATATATATATATATATTTTAGACTATCCTTGACCTCTAGGAGAGTCCCATCATGATCGCCAAGAGCACTGGCGGTCGAAGGGCACCGGCAGTGATGGTGGCAATTGGAGTCATCGGCAGAGGGCACCGGCGGTCGGAGCCATCCGGAGGGCACCGGGGGTCGGAGTGGTCGGAGCACACCAGCGGTCTAAGTGGTCGGAGCACACCGGCGGTCTAAGTGGTCGGAGCAGTCAGAGGGCACCGACGGTTGAAGTGGTCGGAGTGGTCGGTGGAGTGTGGAGGAACTGGCTTCCCATCCACAATGGCTCAACCTCCACTTCTTCATCCTCAATAAGGTGCCAAAGCCCCTTACGCATAAGCAAGTACATGGTCTTGCTTTGCCATGTAAAAAAACCATCACCCATTAAATCTTGAAAAACAACTTCAAGACGCTCCATACTGAGAAGGTATTGCTAAAAAGCTTTTATTTTGCTTTGTTAGCAATGTCTAATCTCATACAAATTTGTAGTGTGAAGGTCGAGAAGGTCTTTGCGCACGTGATAAATGATTCACGCGGCCAGTGTCTAGCCCCAGTACAATGATGATGAAACAAATTCTCTTCAATTGATTAATGCAAGAGGATGCAGTGAAATTTGATGCAAGAGGATGTTTCCCACTGTGGAATAGTACTCTAATTTTCCAATTTTGATTTTGGTTCAGCTCAATTTTTGCTAATTGCTTGCTAATACCAAAGATTAAGTGCTAAAATCATAATGATTAACAAACAACAGACTTTGGAGAGAAAAATTGAGAAAATGAGAAAGCTTTTGGATAGGGCTTTCTTTGATGAACTTCTTGCCCTTGATGAGGGTCAAAGGCTCATGTAAAAAACTCAGCTCTCTCAAAGATGCCCAAAAAAGTTGATTTTTGCCTATTTTTTTTGCCTGGTTTTCTGCTTGGTACACACCACCATTGGAGAATTCCTTTGGTCAGTTTCAAGATTATATTATTGCCTACCTTGGGCTTGGCCCAATGTTTTGTGTAGGCGGAGAAATTGCAAAAAGACCAATAGGTAGCTATGTGCCGTTTTCTGCTTATAGAGAAGGAAATTGTCTAATTCCTCTTGGCTGTGTATTAGCCTTGGGTTGAGCTATACTCTCCTAAGAGGACTTGGTTAATGATTGAGAGGAGAAGCAATGCCAAGCACTTGAAGTTTGGGCCACAAAGAGGAAGAATGGGATAAGATGAGATTAAGTCTCCTAATGATGTGATTAGTGAGTGATGAATAATGCTAGAGCTAAGCTAAAGGGGAGCTTAAACCAAGCTCTGATACCAAGATGAAATTCATGGATCAAGCTCCCTAATGATAATCTTAATCTTGATCTAATCCTACACTAATGAGACAACACTAATCTAAGGTGGATAAAAATGAACAATACTCATGGTGATGAGTGTGTGCTAATTAAGTTTAAACTCAAGTTCAGTTAGGTTACAAGATGGAAACTTGTACTCATAAAAATACTTAAGATGTTGTGCTTGTATTTCAATGCTTCAAATGTACTCCTTTTATATGAGGAGAGTACAACAAAGCTATGATAGCTCATGTGGGATAACTTGGCTAGGTTACTTGGCACTCTAGCATCACTCATTTTAACAATACAAAGCTATGATAGCTCATGTGGGATAACTTGGCTAGGTGACTTGGCACTCTAGCATCACTCATTTTAACAATACAACCTATCCCACACACATACAACCCATCTCATGCTGCCCATATATCCCCTCCCACACACATTTAGCCCTTTCACCTCACAAACAACCCATGTCATGGCTATTCAATCCATCTTGTGCATATGTAGACCATCTAGATTACAAACAACTCATCCCACATCCATACATCCCATCACGCACACACACACAGCCTATTGGTGCCCATACAGGCTCTCTCGTATACATACAACCCATCCATCTCACAAACAACCTATCTCGTGCACATACAAACCATCTAGAATCATAAACAACCTATCCCATCGTCTACCATCTAGATCACAAACCAGACCATCCAGCTCAAAAATAGCATGTCCCATTGGCATACATCTTGTCTCGCACATATATAGCCCATACCATGCACACATGTAGTCCATCATGCTCACATGTAGCCTGTCTTTGAAACATACAACTTATATCGCTCATATGCAACCTATCCAATTCCCATACATCCCCTCCCGCATACATATAGGCAATCCAAACATGGCATATGGCTATCTCACATATATATAGCCCATCCCATGCACCCATGCAGCATCACACACATGTATAGATGTGGATGTAGATGTGGAAGGGGATATGGATGTATGAATGTGGATGTGGATGTATGAGTATGGATGTGGATGTGGATGTGGATATGGAAATGGATGTATGGATGTAGATGTGAATGTGGATGTGAATATGGATGTATGGATGTAGATGTGAATGTGGATGTATGGATGTGGATGTGGATGTGAATGTATGAATGAGGATGTGCATGTGGATGTATGGATGTGGATGTGGATGTATGAATGTGGATGTGAAAATGGATGTAGATGTGGATGTGGATGTATGAATATGGATGTATAGATGTGGATGTAGATGTGGAAGGGGATATGGATGTATGAATGTGGATGTGGATGTATGAGTATGGATGTGGATGTATGAATGTGGATGTGGAAATGGATGTATGGATGTAGATGTGAATGTGGCTGTATGGATGTGGATGTAGATGTATGAATGAGGATGAGGATGTGGATGTATGGATGTATGAATGTGGATGTGGATGTATGAATGTGGATGTGAAAATGGATGTATGGATGTAGATGTGGATGTGGATGTGGATGTATGAATATGGATGTGGATATGGATGTATAGATGTGGATGTAGATGTGGAAGGGGATATGGATGTATGAATGTGGATGTGGATGTATGAATGTGGATGTGGAAATGGATGTATGGATGTAGATGTGAATGTGGATGTATGGATGTGGATGTGGATGTGGATGTATGAATGAGGATGTGGATGTGGATGTGGATGTATAAATGTGGATGTGGATGTATGGATATATGGATGTGGATGCGGATGTATGGATGTATGGATGTGGATGTGGATGTGGATGTATGAATTTGGATGTATGAATGTGGATTTGAAAATGGATGTATGGGTGTAGATGTGGATGTGGATGTATGAATATGGATGTGGATATGGATGTATAGATGTGGATGTAGATGTGGAAGGGGATATGGATGTATGAATGTGGATGTGGATGTATGAGTATGGATGTGGATGTGGATGTGCATGTATGAATGTGGATGTGGAAATGGATGTATGGATGTAGATGTGAATGTCAATGTAGATGTGAAAATGGATGTGAATATGGATGTATGGATGTAGATGTGAATGTGGATGTATGGATGTGGATGTGGATGTGGATGTATGAATGAGGATGTGGATGTGGATGTATGAATGTGGATGTGGATGTATGAATGTGGATGTGAAAATGGATGTATGGATGTAGATGTGGATGTGGATGTATGAAAATGGATGTATAGATGTGGATGTAGATGTGGAAGGGGATATGGATGTATGAATGTGGATGTGGATGTATGAGTATGGATGTGGATGTGGATGTGGATGTATGAATGTGGATGTGAAAATGGATGTATGGATGTAGATGTGAATGTGGATGTATGGATGTGGATGTGGATGTATGAATGAGGATGAGGATGTGGATGTGGATGTATGGATGTATGGATGTGGATGTGGATGTGGATGTATGAATGTGGATGTGAAAATGGATGTATGGATATAGATGTGGATGTGGATGTATGAATATGGATGTGGATATGGATGTATAGATGTGGATGTAGATGTGGAAGGGGATATGGATGTATGAGTAAGGATGTGGATGTGGATGTGGATGTGGATGTATGAATGTGGATGTGGAAATGGATGTATGGATGTAGATGTGAATGTGGATGTATGGATGTGTATGTGGATGTGGATGTGGATGTGGATGTATGAATGAGGATGTGGATGTGGATGTGGATGTATGAATGTATGGATGTGGATGTGGATGTGGATGTATGAATGTGGATGTGAAAATGGATGTATGGATGTAGATGTGGATGTGGATGTATGAATATGGATGTGGATATGGATGTATAGATGTGGATGTAGATGTGGAAGGGGATATGGATGTATGAATGTGGATGTGGATGTATGAGTATGGATGTAGATGTGGATGTGCAAATGGATGTATGGATGTAGATGTGAAAATGGATGTGAATATGGATGTATGGATGTAGATGTGAATGTGGATGTATGGATGTGGATGTGGATGTGGATGTATGAATAAGGATGTGGATGTGGATGTATGATGAGGATGTGGATGTATGGATGTGGATGTGGATGTGGATGTATGAATGTGGATGTGAAAATGGATGTATGGATGTAGATGTGGATGTGGATGTATGAATATGGATGTATAGATGTGGATGTAGATGTGGAAGGGGATATGGATGTATGAATGTGGATGTGGATGTATGAGTATGGATGTGGATGTGGATGTGGATGTATGAATGTGGATGTGGAAATGGATGTATGGATGTAGATGTGAATGTGGATGTGGATGTGGATGTGGATGTATGAATGAGGATGTGGATGTGGATGTATGGATGTATGGATGTGGATGTGGATGTATGAATGTGGATGTGAAAATGGATGTATGGATGTAGATGTGGATGTGGATGTATGAATATGGATGTGGATATGGATGTATAGATGTGGATGTAGATGTGGATGGGGATATGGATGTATGAATGTGGATGTGGATGTGGATGTATGAATGTGGATATATAGATGTGGATGTATGGATGTATGAATGTGGATGAGAAAATGGATGTATGGATGTGGATGTATGGATGTATGGATATGGATGTGGATGTGGATGTGGATATATGAATGTGGATGTGGAAATGGATGTATGGATGTAGATGTGTATGTGGATGTATGGATTTGGATAAATGAATGTGGATGTGGAAATGGATGTATGGATGTAGATGTGAATGTGAATGTATGGATGTGGATGTGGATGTGGATGTATGAATGAGGATGTGGATGTAGATGTATGGATGTATGGATGTGGATGTGGATGTGGATGTATGAATGTGGATGTGAAAATGGATGTATGGATGTGGATGTGGATGTGGATGTACGAATGTGGATGTGTGTGGAATAATGAATGCGAATATGTATGTCGATATGAGCGAATGGATGAGATGAGATGTCATGTGAATCAGAATGTGAATGAATAATATAAGATGTGAACGAATGAGATGTAATGAGAAATGGATGTGATGAGACGTAATGTAAATTAAGAAAGATAGGAATGGATGTTATGTGAAGTGAATGAATCTGATGTGATGGGATGGAAAATGATGTATCTGGTTAAGAATGGATACACATATGATTTGGAAAATGATGTATCTGGTTAAGAATGGATGCACATATGATCTGGATTGGGTTAAGTAATATGGATTGATGTGGAACAATCTGGAAAGACGTGAGTTCATTATAGAAACTGTATTTATGAACTGTTTGTAAATGACTGTTTTATGTCAAGAATGCTAGGGAAGCATTTTGACTGTCTTGAGAATGTGGTCGTTGGAGACCTACCTAATAAAGTTGCAACAGCTGACGGAGAGTCAACGGAGGATGTCTCGCGTAGCAAGGTCGGCCGAGGTCTTGACCAGCCTCGATTTAAATGGTGAGCTTCCGGTCGGTGGATGAGGGACCAAGGAAGCGGCCTATGAGTGAAGCACTAGGTGACCTGTGAAGGATCCTAGAGGGTGCTGACCATACACAGTGCTCAGTCGCCAAAGATACCCACACGTGCATCGTGAAAGATATTGGAACAAGGAGTAAGAGTTGTTTTCTGAAATCGAGTATGGATCTGGTTGATTGACCTTAATGGTCCTCAACTGATGAGTCCATAGCTCTCTTATATGGATCTGCTGGTTGATCTTGCTGATCTTCAACGAGGATTCCATCTTGATTTTATAAGTGAATATTTGCCGGGTACTATGAGCTAGGAACTATTGAAAAGGCCCCTAGGTGGTGAGCGTTCTGGTTGCCAATGATGCCTTAGATACTCCGATGAAGGAATGATTGGAAATTAAGATTCAACCGGATACTTGGAAGTTTATGATCAGTAACACTATGATTTCATTAAATGACTGATTTAAATACAGTTGAATCTGGGAAAAAGGCAATTTCATATTGGGTGTGTGTGGTGTGACTAGAGTTAAATTTCATATTGGGTGTGTAAGTGGTGTGACTAGAGTTAAATTTGCTTAAAAATCCGGCTAGGGGGTCTGGGAACTCTTTTCCCTGGTACCCGGGACAAAACCTAACCAAATTCTAAATTGGATCCCATCACTACAGTGGTAACCCATGAGACTAGATGGGGTTAGGCTGGACTGATGGATCCGTAAAATGAGACTCAATTCTGTTATAATACGATAGATGAAGAAAATCCCGGATAGTAGTTGTTCTATGGATAAGAATCAACGGCTGTGCCTCTCGATGGAGAAAAAAGCGTTGATCTCTATGATCCAAGTGCAAGTTTCTTCCTTGATCTGACCGAGTGTTTTTTTAGGTTCGGTCGAATCAGTTTGGTCAGTAATGGCCTTGACTACGTTAGAGTAAAATTTATCCTGGAAGTTTTTCCAAGTTCGGTTTTGGAAGAACCGAGGAATTAGTCACCTGTCCGGATATCCGTGGGCGAGGCCCCGAGTGTGGGACCTTGCCCCGCGCAAGATGTGCTACTTCCGTTGTTAGCACCCCGAATCCGTTGCACGGTGGGGACGGGGATCTTACAGCAGCTGGTATCAGAGCGAATTGGCTAAAGTGGATCAACTGAGAAGCCAAAAATGTCAAAAATTTATGATATAACAGAAAAAAAGGTTGGAATTGTGTGATGAAATTCATACAAATTGATATTCCGACTGAAATTCATAAATTGGAAATTGGGTCTTCAGATGGAAGTACCGCAATTGTATGGAATCCCTGACTTGCTTGAGGCCTAGGCATGATAGTATTTACCTTATAATTCCAAGGACCGTGACTACCCGTATATGCCGAGGGTATAACTGTAGCTCTTTACTGGCAGTATATACGAGTAAATCTAAGACTTGAAATTACAAGCAAAAATGCTATCCAGATGATAAATTCGAATGTGGTTGATATGATTTTAAATTCTAGTTGAGAATTGATGAGTTGAATTGGATTCTGATTGGAATAAGATAACTCTTGAATTTTGGTTAAGAAGCGTTATGCTGAACAAAAACCTCAATGAGGATGAATAGGATGAATCCTTGTAATGATGTTCATATCTGGGATGATGATAGTGACTTCAGCAAATCACTATGAGATTAGTGGATTGTGCTGTCAGATTGCTACTGTTAACACTTGACCCGGTGGATCAAGATAATTGGATGACAAATTAAGGACTCGTTTGACTAAAATTCCCGTGGAGGAATGGTCAGAAGGAAATCTTTTTTCAGTCTAATAGACCATTATTGTGTTAAAGATATAAATGTTATGATCTAAATGAATTATTATTTAATGATGAGTTCTATATAAGGGATATTTATCCCAGGATTCTGTTGGGTTGACCTGAATATAAAGAACCCCATAATAAGTTGGATCTTAAGGGAAAGAGTTGTCCTCTACTTTGCAAGATGAGGACATCTCGCGTTTTTTAAGTGGGGTAGAATGTAAGATTCTTCCCCCCAGCTGTTGAGGTATACAGGAGTAAGAACCTCCCTTTTTGATCTTATCATTATTCCCCTTTCTGAAATAAAAGAAAGATTCTGATTTACCCTGTTTTGACCTAGAGAGAGGAAGTCCGAAATTGAGATATTTTTGGATATAAAAATCCTCCTAGTGTCTAAAATGAATTCCCCTGAAACAGAAATTCAAAAAGAACTTTCCAATGTACAATTGGAATTAATTAGAAATGGGTATAAAGGACCTTAGCCTAAGGGTCTAGATTTTCAGAAATTTTTGGATTATGGTCCAATTAAGGTTCCTATGGGCCAATAAGATCAATCCATGTGTGGGGAGGAGATAAATCCAATTTATAAAAGAAAAATACCCAAGAATGAGTAAATGCTCACATAAGATGAAGAGTTGACTATGTACAAGGATTATTAGTAAAAAACTATGAGTATTACTAAAAAAAATGAGATATTTTGGGTATAATGATTCCATTTTGACACGTGTAAGAAAGGGGAGTCCCTTCAAGGAGGCACCTACTTCACATGCTTGAATGAGTTTTAAACTCAAAAATAATGTGATATTTTTATCTCTCCTCTCTCTTGGATCAAACCGAATCAAAAAGGAACCAAACTAGGTGCAAATCTGGTCCGAATTCAACCAAACTGAATCTGGAAAATTCTAGAAATCAGTTGGTCTTGGTTAGAGCCTTCCTCTCCTATAAATAGAACCTGAGCCCTTTGTAAAAAAATAGGAGAATTATACTATGCCAGAATTATGCTGAAATAATGATAATTTTTACTATTCTCTAAAATTCTCTCCAAATTGAAGAAATTGGAGCTTCCCTCCTTCTTCAATCTCCATTGGTGGCTCCATCAACATACCGAACCAATTGATTGGTTGGGGGCTCTACCATGATCAAAGAATCAAGCAATTTGTAAGATAAAGGGTGAGTTTTGATCTTTTTCTATAATTTCTCAATGTTTCTCTCTTCTCAACCCCTCTCAAGCTTGAGAAGCTTAATTGGAATGGCTTTTTAATGCTATTGAAGTTAATTGATGAATGGTAGTAAGGAAATACATAAATTTCTATTTATGCTTAATTTTAATGGTTTTTATATAATTTCTCTCTCTCACTCAAAGAATGGTCATTCCCATGACCTATTCTCAATCCAAATGAAGCTTTTTCCTAATCCAAGAATAAATTCTATGCTTGTTTAATTGGAGGCCAAATTAATGGCTTTTTTATGCTTTTAAGTTAGTTATTTTATGAAAATATTTGATTCAATCCATAATGGGTTAATGATCCAATTAGGGATCATTCTATTTATATCCTTAATGTTAAGTTCATTATTTTAGAATAAATTGAGATTTATCAGTAATAGAAGCGGACTATGGCGAAATTTCTGTAAAAATTACACATAAAACATTTTCATTCAAAGTATGAAAAGAGGACTTCCTACTATTTTCTAGGAATTATCATCCTAGATAAACTAATTGATTCTCATTGTAATCATAGAAATATTGGTTTTTAGATTTATGCATAGTTAATGAATTTTTAAATAAATTTATTTATCTATGAGAAGTAATTAAATGTTAAAAGAAGAATTCCCATTACATTGGAATTCCATGATTGGATGGGAAAAGAGAATTTCCTATCATATTGGAATTATGGGATAATTCATTTAATTTCAAAAATAAATTTTTAGATAAATTTATTTATCTATGAGAAGTAATTAAATGTAAAAAGTTGAATTCCCATTACATTGGAATTCCATGATTGGATGGGAAAAGAGAATTTCTTACCATATTAGAATTATGGGATAATTCATTTAATTTTAAAAATGATTTTTTAGATAAATTTATTTATCTATGAGAAGTAATTAAATGTTAAAAGAGGAATTCCCATTACATTGGAATTCCATGATTGGATGGGAAAAGAGAATTTCCTATCATATTGGAATTATGGGATAATTCATTTAATTTTAAAAATGAATTTTTAGATAAATTTATTTATCTATGAGAAGTAATTAAATGTTAAAAGAGGAATTCCCATTACATTGTAATTCAATGATTGGATGGGAAAAGAGAATTTCGTATCATATTGGAATTATGGGATAATTCATTTAATTTCAAAGATGAATTTTTAGATAAATCTATTTATCTATGAGAAACATTTAAATTTTAAAAGAGGAATCCTTACGACATTTGGAAATCCATCATTTAGATGGACAAAGAGAAATTTCTAGCATATTAAAATAATGGATATTTTAAATGATTTTATTTTATAAGAAATATTTGATGGGAAAAGAGAAATTTCCATGGTAATTGGGATCCTAGAAATTAAATGGGAAGAAGAGGAATTTTTAGTATAAATTTGATCTATGATTATTTTACCATAAGAGGAAACATGGGTAGAATTGATTTCTATAAATCCCATGAATTATTTTACTCAAAAGAAGAATATTGAATATAATTAAATTGAGGAATTGAGAAGCAATTTAGAAATAGTCCTCAAAAAAGAATCTTTAATTTAGGCCAAGCAATTGGCAGGAATTTAGAAAAAAGTCCTATTATCGATATCGATATGGAAAAAGCTATTAAATGGTAATCGCATGAAAATGGGATGTGATAAAATGTGTATGTGATGTGATAGGATGTGATAAGATGTGTAGGGGATGTGATCAGATAACAATGGATGTGATAAGATGAGTATGTGATGTGATAGGATGTGATAAGATGAGTATGAGATGTAAAAGGATGTGATAAGATGTGATAAGATGAGTATGAGATGTAAAAGGATGTGATAAGATGTGTATGGGATGTGATAAGATGTGTATGGGCTGTGATAGGATGAGAATGGATGTGTGAATGTGAATAAGAATACGAATGCTAATGTGAATGTGGATGTGGATGTGCAAATGAGGATGTGGATGTGGATGTATGAATATGGATGTGGATATGGATGTATCGATGTGAAAGGGGATATGGATGTATGAATGTTGATGCGGATGTATGAGTATGGATGTGGATATGGATGTATGAATGTGGATGTGAAAATGGATGTATGGATGTAGATGTGAATGTGGATGTATGGATGTGGATGTATGAATGAGGATGTGGATGTGGATGTATGAATGTATGAATGAGGATGTGGATGTGGATGTATGGATGTATGGATGTGGATGTGGATGTGAAAATGGATGTATGGATGTAGATATGGATGTGGATGTATGAATATGGATGTGGATATGGATGTATAGATGTGGATGTGGATGTAGATGTGGAAGGGGATATGGATGTATGAATGTGGATGTGGATGTATGAGTATGGATGTCGATGTGGATGTGGAAATGGATGTATGGATGTAGATGTGATGTGGATGTATGGATGTGGATGTGGATGTGGATTTATGAATGAGGATGTGGATGTGGATGTATGGCTCTGGATGTGGATGTATGGATGTATGGATGTGGATGCGGATGTATGAATGTATGGATGTGGATGTTGATGTGGATGTATGAATGTGGATGTGGATGTGGATGTGGATGTGAAAATGGATGTATGGATGTAGATGTGAATGTGGATGTAGATGTGAAAATGGATGTGAATATGGATGTATGGATGTAGATGTGAATGTGGATGTATGGATGTGGATGTATGAATGAGGATGTGGATGTGGATGTGGATGTATGGATGTGGATGTGGATGTATGAATGTGGATGTGAAAATGGATGTATGGATGTAGATGTGGATGTGGATGTATGAATATGGATGTATAGATGTGGATGTACATGTGGAAGGGGATATGGATGTGTGATTGTGGATGTGGATGTATGAGTATGGATGTGGATGTGGATGTGGATGTATGGATGTAGATGTGGATGTGGATGTGGATGTATGGATGTGGATGTGGATGTGGATGTATGAATGAGGATGTGGATATGGATGTATGTATGTATGGATGTGGATGTGGATGTATGAATGTGGATGTGAAAATGGATGTATGGATGTAGATGTGGATGTATGAATATGAATGTGGATATGGATGTATAGATGTGGATGTAGATGTGGATGGGGATATGGATGTATGAATGTGGATGTGGATGTGGATGTATGGATGTGGATGTATGGATGTATGAATGTGGATGAGAAAATGGATGTATGGATGTGGATGTGGATGTGGATGTGGATATATGAATGTGGATGTGGAAATGGATGTATGGATGTAGATGTGAATGTGGATGTATGGATGTGGATGTGGATGTGGATGTATGAATGAGGATGTGGATATGGATGTATGGATGTGGATGTGGATGTGGATGTATGAATGTGGATGTGAAAATGGATGTATGGATGTAGATGTGGATGTGGATGTACGAATGTGGATGTGTATGTGGAATAATGAATGCGAATATGTATGTGAATGGATATGAAGTCGATATGAGCGAATGGATGAGATGAGATGTCATGTGAATCAGAATGTGAATGAATAATATAAGATGTGAACGAATGAGATGTAATGAGAAATGGATGTGATGAGATGTAATGTAAATTAAGAAAGATAGGAATGGATGTTATGTGAAGTGAATGAATCTGATGTGATGGGATGGAAAATGATGTATCTGGTTAAGAATCGATACATATCTGGTTAAGAATCGATACACATATGATTTGGAAAATGATGTATCTGGTTAAGAATGGATGCACATATGATTTGGATTGGGTTAAGTAATATGGATTGATGTGAAACAATCTGAAAAGACGTGAGTTCATTATAGAAACTGTATTTGTGAACTGTTTGTAAATGACTGTTTTATGTCAAGAATGCTAGGGAAGCATTTTGACTGTCTTGAGAATGTGGTCGTGGAGACCTACCTGATAAAGTTGCAACAGCTGACGGAGAGTCAACGGAGGACGTCTCGCGTAGCAAGGTCGGCTGAGGTCTTGACCAGCCTCGGTTCGATTTAAATGGTGAGCTTTCGGTACGGTGGATGAGGGACCAAGGAAGCGGCCTATGAGTGAAGCACTAGGTGACCTGCAAAGGATCCTAGAGGGTGCTGACCATGCAGTGCTCGGTCGCCAAAGATACCAACAGGTGCATTGTGGAAGATATTGGAACAAGGAGTAAGAGTTGTTTTCTGAAACCGAGTATGGATCTGATTGATTGAGCTTGCTGGTCCTCAACTGATGAGTCCATAGCTCTCTTATATGGATCTGCTGGTTGATCTTGCTGATCTTCAATGAGGATTTCATCTTGATTTTATAAGTGAATATTTGCCGGGTACTATGAGCTAGGAACTATCGAAAAGGGCCCTGAGTGAACAGGTGGTGAGCGTTTTGGTTGCCAATGATGCCATAGATACTCGGATGAAGGAATGATTGCAAATTAAGATTCAATCGGATACTTGGAAGTTTATGATCAGTAACACTATGATTTCATTAAATGACTGATTTAAATACAGTTGAATCTGGGAAAAAGGCAATTTCATATTGGGTGTGTAAGTGGTGTAACTGGAGTTAAATTTGCTTGAAAATCCGGCTAGGGGGCCTGGGAACTCTTTTCCCTGGTACCCGAGACAAAACCTAAACAAAATTCTAAATTGGATCCCATCACTACAGTGGTAACCCATGGGACTGATGGATCCGTAAAATGAGACTCAATTCTGTTATAATATGATAGATGAAGTAAATCCCGGATAGTAGTTGTTCTATGGATAAGAATCAACGGATGTGCCTCTCGATGGGGAAAAAAGCGTTGATCTCTATGATCCAAGTGCAAGTTTCTTCCTTGATCTGCCCGAGTGTTTTTTTAGGTTCGGTCGGATCAGTTTGGTCAGTAATGACCTTGACTACGTTAGAGTAAAATTTATCCTGGAGGAATCACCTGTGCTTTCCGGGCAAGGGAAGTTTTTCCAAGTTCGGTTTTGGAAGAATTGAGGAATTAGTCACCTGTCCGGATATCCGTGGGCGAGGCCCCGAGTGTGGGACCCTGCCCCGCACAAGATGTGCTACTTCCGTTGCTAGCACCCCGAATCAGTTGCGCGGTGGGGACGGGGATCTTACAGCTAGTATCAGAGCGAATTGGCTAAAGTGGATCAACTGAGAAGCCAAAAATGTCAAAAATTTATGATATAACAGAAAAAAAGGTTGGAATTGTGTGATGAAATTCATACAAATTGATATTCCGACGGAAATTCGTAAATTGGAAATTGGGCCTTCAGATGGAAGTACCGCAATTGTATGGAATCCCTGACTTGCTTGAGGCCTAGGCATGATGGTATTTACCTTATAATTCCAAGGACCGTGACTACCCGTATATGCCGAGGGTATAACTGCAGCTCTTTACTGGCAGTATATACGAGTAAATCTAAGACTTGAAATTATAAGCAAAAATGCTATCTAGATGATGAATTCGAATGTGGTTGATATGATTTTAAATTCTAGTTGAGAATTGATGAGTTGAATTGGATTCTGATTGGAATAAGATAACTCTTGAATTTTGGTTAAGAAGCGTTATGCTGAACAAAAACCTCAATGAGGATGAATAGGATGAATCCTTGTAATGATTTTCATAAACTGGGATGATGATAGTGACTTCAGCAAATCACTATGAGATTAGTGGATTGTGTTGTCAGATTGCTACTGTTAACACTTGACCCGGTGGATCAAGATAATTGGATGACAAATTAAGGACTCGTTTGACTAAAATTCCCGTGGAGGAATGGTCAGAAGGAAATCTTTTTTCAGTCTAATGGACCATTATTGTGTTAAAGATATAAATGTTATGATCTGAATGAATTGTTATTTAATGATGAGTTCTATATAAGGGATATTTATCCTAGGATTGTGTTGGGTTGACCTGAATATAAAGAACCCCATAATAAGTTGGATCTTAAGGGAAAGAGTTGTCCTCTACTTTGCGAGATGAGGACATCTCGCGTTTTTTAAGTGGGGTAGAATGTAAGATTCCTCCCCCCGGCTTTTGAGGTATACAGGAGTAAGAACCTCCCTTTCTGATCTTATAATTATTCCCCTCTCTGAAATAAAAGAAAGATTCTGTTTTACCCTGTTTTGACCTAGAGAGAGGTAGTCCGAAATTGAGATATTTTTGGATATAAAAATCCTCCTAGTGTCTAAAATGAATTCCCCTGAAACATAAATTCAAAAAGAATTTTCCAATGTGCAATTGGAATTAATTGGAAATGGGTATAAAGGACCTTAGCCTAAGGGTCTAGATTTTCAGAAAATTTTGGATTATGATCCAATTAAGGTTCCTATGGGCCAATAAGATCAATCCATGTGTGGGGAGGAGATAAATCCAATTTGTAAAAGAAATATACCCAAAAATGAGTAAATGCTCACATACGATGAAGAGTTGACTATGTACAAGGGTTATTAGTAAAAAATTATGAGTATTACTAAAAAAAATGAGATATTTTGGGTATAATGATTCCATTTTGACACATGTGTAAGGAAGGGGAGTCCCTTCAAGGAGACGCCTACTTCACATGCTTGAATGAGTTTTAAACTCAAAAATAATGTGATATTTTTATCTCTCCTCTCTCTTGGATCAAACCGAATCAAAAAGAAACCAAACTAGGTCCAAATCTGGTCCAAATTCAACCACACTGAATCTGGAAAATTCTAGAAACTAGTTGGTCTTGGTTAGAGCCTTCCTCTCCTATAAATAGAACTTGAGCCCTTTGTAAAAAAATAGGAGAATTATACTATGCCAGAATTATGATGAAATAATGATAATTTTTACTATTCTCTAAAATTCTCTCCAAATTGAAGAAATTGGAGCTTCCCTCCTTCTTCAATCTCCATTGGTGGCTCCATCAACATACCAAACCAATTGATTGGTTGGGGGTCTTTACCGTGATCAAAGAATCAAGCAATTTGTAAGGTAAAGGGCGAATTTTGATCTTTTTCTATAATTTCTCAATGTTTCTCTCTTCTCAACCCCTCTCAAGCTTGAGAAGCTTAATTGGAATGGCTTTTTAATGCTATTGAAGTTAATTGATGAATGGTAGTAAGGAAATACATAAATTTCTATTTATGCTTAATTTTAATGGTTTTTATGTAATTTCTCTCTCTCACTCAAAGAATGGTCATTCCCATGACCTATTCTCAATCCAAATGACCTATTCTCAATCCAAATGAAGCTTTTCATGAAGATTTTCCCTAATCCAAGAATAAATTCTATGCTTGTTTAATTGGAGGCCAAATTAATGGCTTTTTCATGCTTTTAAGTTAGTTATTGCATGAAAATTTATGATTCAATCCATAATGGGTTAATGATTCAATTAGGGACCATTCTAATTATATCCATAATGTTAAAGTTCATTCTTTTAGAATAAATTGAGATTTATCAATAATAGCATCGAAGCTATGGCAAAATTTCTGTAAAAATTACACATAAAACATTTTCATTCAAAGTATGAAAAGAGGACTTCCTACCATATTCTAGGAATTATCATCCTAGATAAACTGATTGATTCTCATTGTAATCATAGAAATATTGATTTTTAGGTTTATGCATAATTAATGAATTCTTAGATAAATTTATTTATCTATGAGAAGTAATTAAATGTTAAAAGAGGAATTCCCATTACATTAGAATTCCATGATTGGATGGAAAAAGAGAATTTCTTATCATATTGGAATTATGGGATAATTCATTTAATTTCTAAAATAAATTTTTAGATAAATTTATTTATCTATGAGAAGTAATTAAATGTTAAAAGAGGAATTCCCATTACATTGGAATTCCATGATTGGATGGGAAAAGAGAATTTCTTATCATATTGGAATTATGGGATAATTCATTTAATTTCAAAATTTTTAGATAAATTTATTTATCTATGAGAAGTAATTAAATGTTAAAAGAGGAATTCCCATTACATTGGAATTCCATGATTGGATGGGAAAAGAGAATTTCCTATCATATTGGAATTATGGGATAATTCATTTAATTTCAAAAATGAATTTTTAGATAAATTTATTTATCTATGAGAAGTAATTTAATGTCAAAAGAGGAATTCCCATTACATTGGAATTCAATGATTGGATGGGAAAAGAGAATTTCTTATCATGTTGGAATTATGGGATAATTCATTTAATTTCAAAGATGAATTTTTAGATAAATCTATTTATCTATGAGAAACATATAAATGTCAAAAGAGGAATCCTTATGACATTTGGAATTCCATCATTTAGATGGACAAAGAGAAATTTGGAATTCCATCATTTAGATGGACAAAGAGAAATTTCTAGCATATTGAAATAATGGATATTTTAAATGAATTTATTTTATAAGAAATATTTGATGGAAAAAGAGGAATTCCCATGGTAATTGGGATCCTAGAAATTAAATGGGAAGAAGAGGAATTTTTAGTATAAATTCGATTTATGATTATTTCACCATAAGAGGAAACATGGGTAGAATTGATTTCTATAAATCCCATGAATTCTTTTACTCAAAAGAAGAATATTGAATATAATTAAATTGAGGAATTGAGAAGCAATATAGAAATAGTCCTCAGAAAAGAATCTTTAATTTAGGCCAAGCATTTGGCAGGAATTTAGAAAAAAGTCCTCTTATCGATATCAATATGGAAAAAGCTATTAAATGGTAATCGCAGGAAAATGGGATGTGATAAAATGTGTATGTGATGTGATAGGATGTGATAAGATGTGTAGGGGATAAGATCAGATAAGAATGGATGTGATAAGATGAGTATGTGATGTGATAGGATGTGATAAGATGAGTATGAGATGTAAAAGGATGTGATAAGATGTGATAAGATGAGTATGAGATGTAAAAGGATGTGATAAGATGAGTATGAGATGTAAAAGGATGTGATAAGATGTGTATGGACTGTGATAGGATGATAATGGATGTGTGAATGTGAATAAGAATACCAATGCTAATGTGAATGTGGATGTGGATATGCGAATGAGGATGTGGATGTGGATGTATGAATATGGATGTATAGATGTGGATGTAGATGTGGAAGGGGATATGGATGTATGAATGTGGATGTGGATGTATGAGTATGGATGTGGATGTGGATGTGGATGTATGAATGTGGATGTGAAAATGGATGTATGGATGTAGATGTGAATGTGGATGTGGATGAGGATGTATGAATGAGGATGTGGATGTGGATGTATGGATGTGGATGTGGATGAGGATGTATGAATGAGGATGAGGATGTGGATGTGGATGTGGATGTATGGATGTGGATGTGGATGTATGAATGTGGATGTGAAAATGGATGTATGGATGTGGATGTGGATGTGGATGTGGATGTGGATGTGGATGTATGAATATGGATGTGGATATAGATATATAGATGTGGATGTAGATGTGGAAGGGGAGATGGATGTATGAATGTGGATGTGGATGTATGAGTATGGATGTGGATGTGGATGTGGATGTATGAATGTGGAAGTGGAAATGGATGTATGGATGTAGATGTGAATGTGGATGTGGATGTGGATGTGGATGTATGAATGAGGATGTGGATGTGGATGTATGAATGTATGGATGTGGATGTGGATGTATGAATGTGGATGTGAAAATGGATGTATGGATGTAGATGTGGATGTATGAATATGGATGTGGATATGGATGTATAGATGTGGATGTAGATGTGGAAGGGGATATGGATGTATGAATGTGGATGTGGATGTATGAGTATGGATGTGGATGTGGATGTGGATGTGGATGTATGAATGTGGATGCAAAAATGAATGTATGGATGTAGATGTGAATGTGGATGTATGGATGTGGATGTATGAATGAGGATGTGTATGTGGATGTGGATGTATGAATGTGGATGTAAAAATGGATGTATGGATGTAGATGTGGATGTGGAGGTATGAATATGGATGTGGATATGGATGTATAGATGTGGATGGGGATATGGATGTTTGAATGTGGATGGGGATATGGATGTATGAATGTGGATGTGGATGTGGATGTATGAATGTGGATGTATGGATATATGGATGTATGGATGTATGGATGTGAATGTGGATGTGGATGTATGAATGTGGATGTGAAAATGGATGTATGGATGTAGATGTGGATGTGGATGTACGAATGTGGATGTGTATGTGGAATAATGAATGCGAATATGTATGTGAATGGATATGAAGTCGATATGAGCGAATGGATGAGATGAGATGTCATGTGAATCAGAACGTGAATGAATAATATAAGATGTGAACGAATGAGATGTAATAAGAAATGGATGTGATGAAACGTAATGTAAATTAAGAAAGATAGGAATGGATGTTACGTGAAGTGAATGAATCTGATCTGATGGGATGGAAAATGATGTATCTGGTTAAGAATGGATACACATATGATTTGGATTGGGTTAAGTAATATGGATTGATGTGGAACAATCTGGAAAGACGTGAGTTCATTATAGAAACTGTATTTGTGAACTGTTTGTAAATGACTGTTTTATGTCAAGAATGCTGGGGAAGCATTTTGACTGTCTCGAGAATGTGGTCGTGGAGACCTACCTGATAAAGTTGCAACAGCTGACGGAGAGTCAACGGAGGACGTCTCGCATAGCAAGGTCGGCCGAGGTCTTGACCCGGTTCGATTTAAATGGTAAGCTTCTGGTACGGTGGATGAGGGACCAAGGAAGTGGCCTATGAGTGAAGCACTAGGTGACCTGCGAAGGATCCTAGAGGGTGCTGACCATACGGTGCTCGGTCGCCAAAGATACCCACACGTGCGTCGTGGAAGATATTGGAACAAGGAGTAAGAGTTGTTTTCTGAAATCGAGTATGGATCTGGTTGATTGACCTTGGTGGTCCTCAACTGGTGAGTCCACAGCTCTCTTATATGGATCTGTTGGTTGATCTTGCTAATCTTCAATGAGGATTCCATCTTGATTTTATAAGTGAATATTTACCGGGTACTATGAGCTAGGAACTATCGAAAAGGCCCCTGAGTGAACAGGTGGTGAGCGTTCTGGTTGACAATGATGCCATAGATACTCGGATGAAGGAATGATTGGAAATTAAGATTCAACCGGATACTTGGAAGTTTATGATCAGTAACACTATGATTTCATTAAGTGACTGATTTAAATACAGTTGAATCTGGGAAAAGGCAATTTCATATTGGGTGTGTAAGTGGTGTGTAAGTGGTGTGACTGGAGTTAAATTTGCTTGAAAATCCGGCTAGGGGGCCTGGGAACTCTTTTCCATGGTACCCGGGACAAAACCTATCCAAATTCTAAATTGGATCCCATCACTACAGTGGTTGGGCGGTTGGCTAACCCATGGGACTGGATGGGGTTAGGCTGGACTGATGGATCCGTAAAATGAGACTCAATTCTGTTATAATACAATAGATGAAGTAAATGCCGGATAGTAGTTGTTCTATGGATAAGAATCAACGGATGTGCCTCTCGATGGGGAAAAAAGCGTTGATCTCTATGATCCAAGTGCAAGTTTCTTCCTTGATCTGACCGAGTGTTTTTTTAGGTTCGTCGATTGGATCAGTTTGGTTAGTAATGACCTTGACTATGTTAGAGTAAAATTTATCCTAGAGGAATCGCCTGTGCTTTCCGGGCAAGGGAAGGTTTTCCAACACCCATGCATGGAGAGACACCATTAAAGCGTATAGTGTTCTCCTTCAAAAAAAACGAACGAAATGGGAAGCTTCAAAGTAGATGCAGATGGCAACAAAGGCTCTGCACAAGAGCACAAAACAAAGAAAAACCATCACAAAAACACCACGATGCAATGTTCACTAGATTTACCAAAGGAGAAAGTCATCCACTCACCAGTATGAGCCAACTCATCCTCTTTGGCAGGCAAGTCATCATCAATATCGTCCACATGCATCTCAACAACATTGGCTCCCCGCTTTCTTTTTGTTTCACCTACAAACCCACAAACAAGCTTAGGAAGAACAAATATCATACTTCACATCAAGTTTTCACAAATTGCCCAACTTGCCTTGTGCTGACAATGGGGGATCCTCCAATGTATCCTTTCTCATCATAGAATGCGTCTTGAATGCCTCTTTCTCTCATTCCAGGATGTGGCCTTTCTCCATTTCCAACCACCATGGTCAATTATCCAGCTCCCAATACGGCTGAAGGAATGGAAATTTTGGGAGTACATGGTGGTTTCCACATTAGCCATAGAGATCCACTGCCTTGCCCAGACAAGCAAAGCACCCAAAAGCTGGCTCTCCTTCAAATAGAGTAAATATGTATTGAAAAAACAATTCACAGCCAGGTTTCTTGCAAAACTCGACCAAAACACAAGCAATATACAAAGCCATGGAAAGTGGATTTCAAAGTCAAGAGACTAGGTTGTATGTACCTGAACATATGTACCTGAACACTAGACATTGTGCAGCCATCTGCACCATATCCACTCTCTTGAGAGCATGTACCTATTTGTCGCTTGAATGGACCTCAATATTTCTCACCAATAGACTGCAGGCTCAAAATTTGCATTGTTCTGGCACTGCTCCCCCAGCCACTCAGGATCATTTTTGATGCATTTATAATGAAGTTGAGTACATTAATTATAAAAAATAGTAATTTACAAGATAAAAATAGCTTTAATAATGTGTAAAAATACATGATTTGTCATCCAATGCATCAGAATTTCTCCTGCAGGGCTGGGGAAGCAAGATAGTACGACGGCGCTGCGGATATTCACCCATTTCCTGACAATTAAAAGGAATAGGAAAAATTTAAAACAAGAGAAAAGATAGGGTTTCTTATCTCATATGGAATGTCGAGTTAGATGTGAGTCCTGCCAAGTTAGCTCAATACACAAATGCATAATTTTTCAAGAAATAATCCATGTACTCTTAAAAATTAGAAAACTAGCCGTAGGTTAAAGCAACATTTTAATGATATCTTCACTAACAAGCTGTTTATATTATTCGTACTTCATGAGGATTTAGAAAACAACATTATTCACAAGAATTTGACTAAAGTCTCAAAATTTCTCTTGAGGTAAATTCTAAAAATTTGTAGAAGAAATCCAAACGAACTATATATACATGGGATCCTTTTCCATAAAATATGATGGGAATAGTAAAAAAAAAATCTTTTGTAAAACATTTTACTGATCTCATTTGTAAAGCTTTAAGCTTATTTGAAAGCTTTTAAAGCTTAGTCAAAAGCTTTTATATATATATATATATATATATATATATATATATATATATATATATATATATATATCCCATGAGTATTCCGACAGCGCAGCGCGTAAGAGTAAAAAGGGAGATTTTAAAAAAAAATTTAGCGCCTCCTGGATTTAGCGCAAATCTGAAAATTCCTCCCCTCCCTGAATTCGCAGCGCTCACCGCCCCGCCGGCCGGATGGAGACTCTACGCGTTGCCGCCCGGGTATGAAGGAGGGAGAGAGAGATAAAAAAATCAATTGGAAATATATATATATATATATATATATATATATATATATATATATATATATATTACTTTAAGCTTGCACCCAGCGCATCAACTGAGGAGGAAAAAATAAAAATAAAAATTAAAAGTAATTTTTAAAAACAACTCTTGAACAATTCTCATCCCTCTATTATAGAAACTGAGCAAAGGGAAGGTTTAGCAATTCTGATTATGGCTCTCAATGCTCCTTTCCTTGCTCTTTCAATCCGTACAGACAGATTAGGAAGAGGATTAGTGAAGAGGAAGGTGGTTTTATAGTTTTGGGAAACCCACTAATGGTTTTCTACCTAGTTTTACCCTTTGGGCAAAAGATTGATGGAGATTGATTACCCAATGGTTAAAAACAAGCTTTATTTCATCCATACATAAACAAAAATCCCTAAACGTGTTCTTCTTTAATTTAAATTCAAGAAAATTACCAAAATCACCTCTGTTTTTGTCTCTTTCACCTCTTTTGACCGCCTTCAAGAAAATTAAATTACACCAAATCTCTGATACCACTGAAACGGGACCATTTAATCTTCTTGAAGAGAATAATCAAAAACTCATAAAATATATCAAATATTAAAACAACTACTTGAATTAAATTGAAAATTAAAGCATAAAACAAAACATAAGGAAAGAGAAAGAAAAACATCACCATCAACACAATCAACACAAGGCTGGGTGCAATCTTCCCTCCCCTTGTGTGTGGCCTTCCCCCACACAAGAGTATTTTTATAAGCTTTTCAATCAAAAATAGGCCATAGCCCCCAAAAATATACAAAGTGTGCTTTTAGAGAGCACGACACTCTTCTACAACAAAAATAGAGTGTTCCAAAAATTGGGGCTAGGGTAAAGCCTTTAGGCTTTAATAAATTCAACATTATGAATGGATTTTTCCCAATGTATCAAAATGGAAAAATCAACTACTAAGGTTACAAGCTACGCTTGTAAAAATAAATATGATGCACATAAGAAACATTATCCTCGACATTATTCATCAATCCTCGTAATCTTCTTGACCTGAAAATATAAGCCCAATTAATAATTTAATTAATCTCACAAATATTAAACAGGCACAAACCATAACCAACTCATTACTACGAGAAGTCAATATTAGATAAAGTGGGAAAAATCCTATTCCCATGAAAAAAGTGGGGGTATGGTAAACTCATCCAAAAGTTTGTCAAAACATATTCATGTGACATATCATTGGAAAGAGCTTGAAAAGTACAATCTAGATCTACTTTGTCCGACAAATTTGGAGTTTGCATGTTCAAGTTTGGCCAATACAAATTTTTTAAATACATTCCCATTTTGAGGGATTTTTCCTATTTTATCTAATATTGACTTCCAGGCGTAGGTACCCCAAGAATCACCCTGCCGTACAAACCTAACTGAAATAATCATAGACAGCCCCAAGCATACGTCATATACCGCACATATTAATATTTATAGTCGTGTCACCTACGATATTAACCTAGCCGGCATGACGCAAGAGTAACCTAGTCGTCCCCAAATTACTCAAGAGGGGAAAATAATATTTTTAAAGAGGACTTAAAATATATTCTCATTACAAGTAATGGAGATATATTTGGAAGGACAATTTCTTACAATGCTGAACACACTATCTAAAACATCTCTTTCTCAAATTAGAGAAGACCTTACATATACGAGGATATTGAACAATTGCCAAAATATTATACATTTACAATGGATACTAAAAAGGTAAACCATTTATATTTACATTGACCATTTAGTATGCTCTGTATAAAATTATGTAAGATACCACTAACAAAACCCCTTTTTTACAGGTGCCAAGGGCGAAAAGAGAAAATGACTTTCTGCAAAGAATCTCTCTCTCATGCTATTCACTTGATTGATCGTTGAATGATGACAGTATTGAGACATTGTAACTCTAAAAGCAATTGTATATATAAAAGATTCTTTTCTTACAAAACAATATCAGGTCTCTTACAAAATTAATATTAATGTTACAAATGTAAATATAAGTCTAATGATGGTAACGCCGATCAGAAGAGTGAGGGGCACGGGAGCGACGCCATGATTGAGAGGTCAACTATGCTTGGGAGTGAGGAGGCCTTTCATTTTTCTCCTCTAGCCTTTCCATTTCTTCCCAAAGTGTTTTTTCTCTTTCCCTCTGCTGCAGCTCGACTTGCCTCTTGGATTCCACCCACGCATCCACCTCCGCTTACAGCCTATCATACTCATTCAGGGTAGCCACATGTTCTTCAACTTATCTTTGCCGCTCCTCGTCTCGTGGACGTATTCTCTCTGCAGCTTCCCTTGCAAATTTGTCTGCCCTCCTGATCTCTTCTTCTACACGATCATGGACAACCAAAATAATTCTTTGTATAGATTTTATCCTGAACTGTTTTACATGCAAGGGAGCATATTTGTTCAGACTTATTTCTTGTACACAGAGAAAAGCTTTGTTAGGGACATTATAGCTACATTTGATTATGCAAGTCTACATTACAAACATCACTTACATCAAGAATATCAAAAAATTTCTTTATTAAAAGATAGGCGTTTAGGACTATCCTCCATCCACAGCTAACATCATTTGGCTAGACTGACACCCTTATCTTATGATATGTCATTGTTGTACAAGGTTCGGCTCCATTAGGAGATCCAATGCATATACAAACTTTTGAGAACATCTGAGAGATCAAAAAAACAAGCATTAGCTTATCCTGCTTAAATAAATCTATATGCTTGTTGAAGAGGGAAATGTCAATAGGGACTTACTCTCTAATGCGGCCATGATATTGCTGAACAGAGTTAGCAAAATAACATGTGTTTTGCTCAATATTGTACAAAAACAAACTCCAGTGTCAGTTGAAAAAAACAAAGAGGACAGGTGTTATTAAAGAAAACACATATAGATTACCAAATATTTGATGCCAATTTTAAACTTAACATGAGACTCTCTTCATGGTAAGACGTGAAAATAAGTCTTGCCAAGTCAAGGTTCACTCGTTCAAACCAGGACATAAGGTTCAAAAATGATGAGCTCTCATTTTGTAATGCCACGGAAATGAGAGGATCCACAGTATATGTACAGTTTTGGACATCTTCTGGTAGTAGTAATATACAATACCTAAAGGCAACAATGAAAAGAACACAGAATTAGTCCACTGGTACTTACAGCTCAGTCATGCATCATACTATATACATCATGCATTGTATATACTATACATACCATAGTAAAATATTGACAATGTTATCTGTGATTTCCATTGCATCAATCCTCAAAACATTTAAATCGTATCCATCTAGATGCCTGACAACTCTTTGGCCCTGAAGTGAAAATGCCGCTCTAACCGGTGCAACAGCCTCCAAAACTCTCAATTCTCTAATATTGTCTGCTTCAATCAGACTTACTTCCCTTTCTATCCTGTCTCTGCATCTTCTTCTTCTATAACAATTTGAACTTCAGCGGAGGGGTGTGGTTGTGCTACAGTAGCCTCCGGTTGTGGTTGTGCCTCTGCCGATTCTAGTTGTTTGTGAGGTTCTGCTTGAGGGGCATCATCACTGGGGTGTTCAAGTCTTAACCTACTCTGAGAACGGGTGTCCCTGTCTCATGGAGGAGCATGGGATTTCTCAGATGACCTTGTACGAGAATGGAGGGGGAGAACTATAAGGATACGCCACATTCGAGGATCGTTTGTTGCAGAAATAGGAACAAGCATATGGTCATATCTGTACTCCAATCAACGAAGGGTATCAAAATCCCTCGGCATTATTGTCAGCTTGTGGGCATGAGCGGTAAGAAAGTAAGGATCCTCCAAAAACTTGATGATCCAGTCCTCAGTGATTTCTTGAAGACACAATAATGCAGATGATTGCCGACCACATGCCAATACTCCATTGCTCACAAATTTCACGCACAATCCTCTGGAAATGGAGCCTGGATATCACAGGCTGCATGTGTTATTCAATATGACGAAGCTCCTGCAAAACTGTCCTATGAGCTTGATACCTCCTTGTTCTGCCTTGCGCGTGCAGTGACTCGGTAGGTCTTTCCTAGGGCCATTCTAGCCTCGCCCTAGAGTCACCAAAGATGATGTAGATTTTTCCATGGTAGCTTGGCCCTAGGGCCAAGATAGATGCTCTTGTGTATGGTATCTATATTCTCTTGTGTGGTATAATGGCCCTTGGGCCCCAACAACACATGTGCATGCTAAAAGTGAATCTTGGAAGGTAATCTATAACTTTTCCCTAGGGCCAAGCTATCTTGCAAGAGAATCTAGGTTGTCCGTAGGACCAATTAACCAGGGTAGCTTGTCCTAAGCTATCAACAAGAGAATGTAGATGTATTCTTTGTAGCTTGGCCCTAGGGCCAAGCTAGATTCTTTTACAAAAAGCTTGTCCCTAGGGTCAAGCTAGATTCTCTTGTAAGGGTCAGTATTTTCATGCACATGCATAGATGGGACCAAGGGGAGAAATTTGAATGTCCCTATGGCCATTCTTGGAGATAAATTTGAATTTTGTGGGAAATTAAATTTTTTAAATTTGACATGAAATTCAAAATCTCAAATGTTGCCGAGAAATTCAAAATTCAAATTGTGCATGGTAGCTTGGAACAATCTACCAAACAAAGATGGAGTTTCTTTGTTGATGGTAGCTTGTCTCTAGGACCAATCAACCAACGAAGATGATGTAGATTTGTTCTTGCTAGCTTGGCACCCTAGGGCCAAGCTAGATCCTCTTACAAGGGTCACTTTTGCCATAAACATGCCTAGATGGGCCCAAGGGCCATTCTACCATGCAATCTTGAGAGAATGGCTCTAGGGAACACAAGAGAATCTAGCTACCACACATAGAAGAGAATCTAGCTTGGTCCTAGGGCGGCAGTCAAGCTAACAGCAAAGAGGATATAGATTTGTTCTTGCTAGCTTGGACCTAGGGCCAAGCTAGATTCTCTTGCAAGATAGCTTGGCCATAGGGACAAGATATAGATTCCCTTATTACAAGAGAATCTAGCTTGGTCCTAGGGCGGCAGCCAAGCTAACAACAAAGAGGATATAGATTTGTTCTTGCTAGCTTGGACCTAGGGCCAAGCTAGATTCTCTTGCAAGATAGCTTGGCCGTAGGGAGGACAAGATATAGATTCCCTTATTACAAGGGTCACTCTTGGCATGCACATGCATTGCTCGGCCCAAGGGCCATTCTACCACACACGAGAATCTAGATACCACACACAAGAGAATCTAGCTTGGCCCTAGGGGCAACCTACCATGAACGAATCTACATCATCTTTGCTCGCCCTAGGGCCAAGCTATTAGCAAGAGAATGTGGATTTATTCTTGATAGCTTGGCCCTAGGGCCAATCTAGATTCTCTTATAAGGAAGATTAGCCCTAGGGCCAAGCTAGATTCTCTTGTAAGGGTGAGTATTTCCCTACACATGCATAGATGGGACCAAGGGGAGAAATTTGAATGTCCCTATTGAATTCTATGGGAAACTCAAATTTTAAACTTTGTCGAGAAATTCCAAATCTCAAATATTGGCAGGAAATTCAAAATTTGAATTGTGCATGGTAGCTTGGCTCTAGGACCAATCTACCAACATAAATGGAGTTGCTTTGTTGATGGCAGCTGGATTGGCCCTAGGACCCCAATCAACTAGCAAAGATGATGTAGATTTTTTCTTGGTAGCTTGGCCCTAGCGCCAAGCTAGATTCTCTTGCCAAATAGCTTGGTCCTATAGGGACAAGCTATAGATTTCCTTGCAAGGGTCACTCTTGGCATACACATGCATTGCTGGACCCAAGGGCCATTCTACCACAAAGGAGAATCTAGATACCACACACAAGACAATCTAGCTTGGACCCAAGGGCCATTCTACCACAAAGGAGAATCTAGATACCACACACAAGATAATCTAGCTTGGCCCTAGGGCCAAGCTACCATGAACAAATCTACATCATCTTTGCTGGCCCTGAGCTAGATTCTCTTACTATAAGATTCCTCGCCAGCCTCTCAAGATATCTAGCATCTTCCCCTGTAATCAATCCCCTCTTCAGAAATATAAAAGATCTTGTCTCTACCTGTTTTGACATAGAGAGAGAAAATATTCTAGAGAGAGAATATTCAAATTTTGAATATTTTTAGATAGAAAAATTTCTCATAATATTAAAATCAATTCCCCTAAAATAGAAATTCAAAAAGAACTTTCCAATGTGCAATTGGAATTAATTAGAAATGGGTATAAAGGACCTTAGCCTAAGGGTATAGATTTTCAGAAAATTTTAGATTATGATCCAATTAAGGTTCCTGTAGGCCAATAGGATCAATCCATGTGTGGGGAGGAGATAAATCCAATTTGTAAAAGAAGATACCCAAAAATGAGTAAATGCTCACATAAGATGAAGAGTTGACTATGTACAAGGTTTATTAGTAAGAAACTATGAGTAATATAAAAAAATATGAGATTTTTTGGGTATAATGATTCCATTTTGACACATATGTAAGGAAGGGGAGTCCCTTAAAGGCGGTGCATACTTCACATGCTTGAATGAGTTTTAAACTCAAAAATAATGTGATATTTTTATCTCTCCTCTCTCTTGAACCAAACCAAATCAAAATGGAACCAAACCGAATAAAAAAGGAACCAAACTAGATCCAAATCTAGTCCAAATTCAACCAAACTGAAATCTGAAAAATTCTAGAAATCAGTTAGCTTTGGTTAGAGCTTCCCTCTCCTATAAATAGAACATGAATCCTTTGAAAAAAATGAGGACAATTTTACTATACTAGAGTTATGCTGAAATAATGCTAATTTCTACTATTCTCTAAAATTCTCTCCAAATTGGAGAAATTGGAGCTTCCCTCTTTCTTCAATCCCCATTGGTGGCTCCATCAATATACTAAACCAATTGATTGGTTGGGGGCCTCTACCGTGAACAAAGAATCAAGCAATTTGTAAGGTAAATGGTGAATTTAGATCTTTTCTATAATTCCTCAATGTTTCTCTCTTCTCAACCCCTCTCAAGCTTGAGAAGCTTAATTCGAATGATTTTTGAATGCTATTGAAGTTAATTGATGAATGGTAATGAAGAGTTACATAATTTGATGAATGCTATTGAAGTTAATTGATTAATGATAGTTAAGAATTACATAAATTTTTATTTATGCTTAATTCTAATGGTTTTATGTAATTTCTCTCTCTCAGTCAAGAAATGGTCATACTCATGACCCATTCTCAATCCAAATGAAGCTTTTCATAAAGCTTTTCCTTAATCCAAGATTAATCTATGCTTGAGGCCAAATTAATGGCTTTTTTCTATGCTTTTAGTTTATGTATTTCATGAATATTGATGATTCAATCCATTATTGGATTAACGATCCAATTAGGGATCATTCTAATCATTCCCTCAATGATAAGCTTTATCCTTCAAAATAAATTGAGATTTATCAGTCATAGTAGCGGAGCTATGGCAAAAGTTTTATAAAAATTACACATAAAATAATTTCATTCAAAGAATGAAAAGAGAACTTCTTACCATATTCTAGGAATTATCATCCTAGATTAATTGAAAGATATTCATTGTAATCATAGAGAAATTGATTTTTATATTATGCATAATTGGATTTCATGCATAGAGGTATGCATAAAAGATTATTACTTTAATGTAAAAGAGTTACTTTTATCATATTTGGATTTCATGCATAGAGGTATGCATAAAAGATTATTATTTTAATGTAAAAGTGTTACTTTTATCATATTTGGATTTCATGCACAGAGGTATGTATAAAAGATTATTATTTTATTATTAAAGTGTTACTTTTATCATATTTGGATTTCATGCATAGAGGTATGCATAAAAGATTATTATTTTAATATAAAAGTGTTACTTTTATCATATTTGGATTTCATGCATAGAGGTATGCATAAAAGATTATTATTTTAATATAAAAGTGTTACTTTTATCATATTTGGATTTCATGCATAGAGGTATGCATAAAAGATTATTATTTTAATGTAAAAGTGTTACTTTTATCATATTTGAATTTCATGCATAGAGTTATGCATAAAAGTTGATTATTTTATTATATAAAAGTGTTACTTTTATCATATTTGAATTTCATGCATAGAGGTATGCATAAAAGCTGATTATTTTAATATAAAAGTGTTACTTTATCATATTTGGATTTCATGCATAGAGGTATGCATAAAAGTTGGTTATTTTATTGTAAAAGTGTTACTTTTATCATATTAGATTTCATGCATAGAGGTATGCATAAAAGATATTCTTTTTATACTAAAAGTGTGATTTTCATCATAAATGGATTTTATGCATAACTTAGATGCGTAAGAGAAATTCTTTTATTCTAAAAGCGTAATTCCTACCAAATTGAATTTATGCATAGGAAGATGTATAAAAGAATGGATTTTTAATTCAAAAGTGTTATTCTCATCCAAACTGAATTTATGCATAGGACGATGCATAAAAGATGGATTTTTAATTCAAAAGTGTCAATTCTCATCTAAATTGAGTTTATGCATAGGAAGATGCATAAAAGATTGAATTTTAATTCAAAAGTGTCATTTTCATTTAAAAATGAATTTATGCATAGGAAGATGCATAAAATATTGATTTTTATTTCGAAAGTGTTAGTCTCCTTAAATGGAATTTATGCATAAATAGATGTGTAGAGAAATCTTATATCAAATATAAGAATTCTCTTGTATTCTATAAATAGATATGGGAAGTGATAGGATGTGATAAGAGGCATATGAGATGTGATAGGATGTGATAAGATGTGTATGAGATGTGATAGGATGTGATAAGAGGTGTATGAGATGTGATAAGATGTGATAAGATGCATATGAGATGAGTTAGGATGTGATAAGATGAGTTAAGATGTGATAAGATGTGTATGAGATGTGATAGGATGTGATAAGAGGTGATAAGATGAGTTAAGATGTGATAAGAGGTGTATGAGATGTGATAAGATGTGATAAGATGTGATAAGATGTGTATGAGATGTGATAGGATGTGATAAGATGTGATAAGATGAGTTAAGATGTGATAAGAGGTGTATGAGATGTGATAAGATGTGATAAGATGCATATGAGATGAGTTAGGATGTGATAAGATGAGTTAAGATATGATAAGATGTGTATGAGATGAGGTAAGAAGTGTATGTGATGGGATAAGATGTATATGGGTTGTGATAGGGCGAGAATGGATGTGATTAAAGAATAGATGTGAAGGCATATGTGGCTATATGAATGGGAATGTGGAAATGGATGTATGTATGTGGATGTGTGGATGTGGAAATGGGAGTGTGGATGTATGAATGTGAAAACGGATGTATACATGTAGATGTAGATGTATAGATGTGAATGAGAATGTGGATGTGGATGTATGCATGGAGATGTGGATATATGTAGGTAGATGTAGATGTAGATGTATGGATGTGAATGTGATTATGGAGATGTGAATATATGTAGGTAGATGTTGATGTATGCATGGAGATGTGGATATATGTAGGTAGATGTAGATGTATGGATGTGAATGTGATTATGGATGTGAATGTGATTATGGATGTGGATATATGCATGGAGATGTTGACGTATGCATGGAGATGTGGATGTACGCATATAGATGTAGATGTATGGATGTGAATGTGATTATGCATGTGGATGTATGCATGGAGATGTGGATGGATGGTTATGTATGTGGATGTGGATGTATGAATGAGGATGTGAAAATGGAGGTATGCATGGATGTGTATGTAGAATAATGAGAATGTGTATGGAAAATAATGTGTCGTCGATATGAGTAAATGAATGAAAACAAATACACATTGAATGGAATGTGGATTAAGTAATGTGGATTGAGGAGGGATAATGTGGAAAGACAAGAGTTCGATATAGAAACTGTATTTTGTGACTGTTTGTAAATGACTGTTTTATGTCGAGAATGCTGGTGAAGCATTTTGTGACTGTATTTTGTGACTGTTTGTAAATGACTGTTTTATGTCGAGAATGCTGGTGAAGCATTTTGTGACTGTATTTTGTGACTGTTTGTAAATGACTGTTTTATGTCGAGAATGCTGGTGAAGCATTTTGACCGTCTTGTAGATTAAGGTCATGGAGACCAATCTGATAAAGTTGCAAGTGCTGACGGAGAGTCAATGGAGGAGGTCTAGCGTAGCAGACCGAGGTCTTGACCAGCCTCAGTTCGATTTAAATGGTGAGCTTCCGGTACAGTGGATGAGGGACCAAGGAAGCGGCCTATGAGTGAAGCGCTAGGTCACCTGCGAAGGATCCTAGAGGGTGCTGACCATACAGTGCTCGGGCTCTGGGTCGCCGAAGATACCCACACGTGCGTCGTGGAAGATATTGGAATAAGGAGTAAGAGTTGTTTTCTGAAACCGGGCATGGATCTGGTTGATTGACCTTGCTAGTCCTCAACGGATGAGTCCATGGCTCTTTTATATGGATCTGTGGGTTGATCTTGCTGATCTTCCACAGAGATTCCATTCTATTATATGAATATATTACCGGTTACTATGAGCTAGGAACTATGGAAAAAGGCCCCTGAGTGAACAGGTGGTGAGCATTCTGGTTGCCAATGATGCCATAAGTATACCGATGAATGAACGACTGAAAATAAGGATTCAACCAGAGACTGAGGATTGTCATCAGTGACATAATGGTTTCATTAAAGGATTGTTTTAAAGTTAGCTGATGCTAAGAAAAAGGCAATTTCATATTGGGTGTGTAAGTGGTGTGACTAGTTTTATGTTTGCATGAACTTCCGGCTAGGGGGCCTTGGAACTCTTTTCCTTGGTACCCGGGACAAAACCTAATCAAATTCTTAATTGGATCCCATCATTACAGTGGTTGGGCGGTTGGCTAACCCATGGGACTGGATGGGGTTAGACTGCACTGATGGATCTGTAAATCGAGACTCAATTTCTGTTATTACGATAGATGAAGTAAATCCCGGATAGTAATTGTTCTATGGATAAGAATCAACGGTTGTGCCTCTTGATGGGGAAAAAAGCGTTGATCCCAATGATCCAAGTGCAAGTTCTTCCTTGATCTGACCGAGTACCTTTATAGGTGCAGTCGGATCAGTTTGATCAATAATGGTCTTGACTACGTTAGAGTAAAGAGTTATCCTGGTGGAATCGCTCGTGCTTTCCGGGTAAAGGAAGATTTTTCCGGGATTGGTTTTGGAAAAACCGACGGATTAGTCTCTTGTCCGGATATCCGTGTGCGAGGCCCCGAATGTGGGACCCCTGTCCTGCGCAAGATGTGCTACTTCCGCTGCTAGCACCCTGAATCCATTGCGCGATGGCCATTGCGCGATGGGAACAGGGATCTCACAGAGCAAATTGGTTAATAAAGATCAACTGAGAAGCCAAATATGTTAAAAATTTATCAAGAAGCACAAAAAGGTTGTAATTGTGTGATATAATTCATACAATTTGATATTCAAACTAAAAATTCGTAAATTAGTAATTGGGTCTTCAAATGGAAGTACCGCAATTATATGGAATCCCGGACTTGCTTGAGGCCTAGACATGATGGTATTTACCTTATAGTTCCAAGTACCATGACTACCCGTATATACCGAGGGTATAACTGCAGCTCTTACCGGCAGTATATACGAGTAAATCTAAGACTTGAAATTATAAGCATTAATGCTATCCAGTTGATGAATTCGAATGTGGTTGATATGATTTTTAATTCTGTTTGAGAACTGATGAGTTGATTTGGATTCTGAATTAAAAAATGATGATTCTTGAAAATTGGTTGAAATGTAATAAGCTGAGCGAAACCTCAATGAGGATGAATGGGATGAGTCCCTGTGTGATGATATTCATAACTGGAATGATGTTAATGATTTCAGCAAATCACTATGAGATTAGTGGATTGTGCTGTCGAATTGCTACTGTTAACACTCGACACGGTAGATCAAGTTAAGGAATGACAAATTGAGAACTTGCTTGACTGAAATTTCCGTGGGGAAATGTTCAGAAAGAAAATTTTCGATCTAATGGACCATTATCGTGTTAAAGATATGAATGATATGATTTGAATGAATTGTTATTTAATGATGAGTTCTATATAAGGGATATTTATCCCCGTATTCTGTTGGGTTGACCAGAATATAAGGAACCCCAGAATAAATTGGATCTTAAGAAAAAGAGTTGTCCTCTACTTTGTGAGATGAGGACATCTGGCACTTTTTAAGTGGGGTAGAATGTAAGATTCCTCCCCCAGCCTTCGAGGTATACAGGAGTAAGAACCTCCCTTTCTGATCTTATAATTATTCCCTCTCTAATATAAAAGAAAGATTCTATTTAAAAAAGGAAGACCCTTTCCCCAGAATACTTCTCAGGAGCCCCACCTGTTTCAAGGATTCAGAACGATGAGTTCAGAAGTGAGAATAGGTGTTTTGGATACCAAGGTTTTGGTCTTCATTTGAGTACGGCCCAAAAGAAGTTCTTTATCTCTTGAGAAGTATAAGAAGTTATCCCCCAGATATTGTGGGCCATATCTGAATTCAAAGAAAGTAGGTGACTTAGCCTACGAGCTTCTTTTACCTCCTCATCTCAAAGTTCATAATGTATTTCATGTAAGCCTTCTATAGAAATATGTGCCAAAACCAAATCATGGAAAGACGGTAAAACTTCAGTGACAAGATACCCCGTTGGCTTCTAGGTTATGCTAGTTCTTTGTTTTATATAAGTCATAACTCTTACTTGCCACTCGCAGTAATCTTACTTCCATCGAATCTCCTTTCTTTCTTAATCTCTTTCATGGCTTGGCAGCAAGACTTGGTTTTATCCATGATGATTTCTCACCTTCAAGACGCAAGTGAGTCTGTAAAGAAGGATTTTATTGAACTATATGAGCGCTCACTTTTCCCTCACTTGGGAACTTCTGTAGTTCAGACCAAATGGCAGACCTGTCAAGACATAACTAGGGTAACACCGTGGGGTTGGCAGCACTTTCGTAACAATATCCGCTTGGCTATGGTTATTGAAGCCTTGGGTTTGGGTCCCCGATACTACTGCGTGATGAGATCAAGGCATGGTGGATTTTCTGAGCGGGTCTTCTTACTAGCGTGTTTTCTTCCTCATCAGAAGATATGCCTTTATCCCATTTTCGGCTTGCCTCTTAGAGGTCCTTTTGTTAGATCACCTCATACCACTGAGGTAGGTGCTGCAATATCCAGCCGAATTATTTCCATAGATGAGTTACCTTATACGTGTGCAGCTTGTGAGTGCTGCTTTTGTGACCATATGATGGACGAGCTTATGGAATTGTAAAAAGTTCTTCTATCTTGCTATATATGTTCCAAGAGTGAATAAAGTTGAAATCTTGGTTCTTGTCTTGAGTCTTGCTCTCTTTGACACTTTTCTTGGTGGTTAATCTTAATTAAATTTTCTCTGCCTCATATTCGTGCATCTTGCGAAATTACTCAGTTTGCGAGATGAGGACATCTCGTGTTTTTCAAGTGGGAGAGAATGTAAGATTCCTCCCCAGCCTCTCAAGATATCCAGCATCTTCCCCTGTAATCAATCCCCTCTTCAGAAATATAAAAGATCTTGTGTCTACCTGTTTTGACATAGAGAGAGAAAATATTCTAGAGAGAGAATATTCAGATTTTGAATATTTTTAGGTAGAAAAATTTCTCATAATATTAAAACGAATTTCCCTGAAACAAAAATTCAAAAAGAACTTTCCAATGTGCAATTGGAATTAATTAGAAATGGGTATAAAGGACCTTAGCCTAAGGGTCTAGATTTTCAAAAAAATTTAGATTATGGTCCAATTAAGGTTCCTGTAGGCCAATAGGATCAATCCATGTGTGGGGAGGAGATAAACCAATTTGTAAAAGAAGATATCCAAAAATGAGTAAATGCTCACATAAGATGAAAAGTTGACTATGTACAAGGTTTATTAGTAAGAAACTATGAGTAATATAAAAAAATATGAGATATTTTGGGTATAATGATTCCATTTTGATACATATGTAAGGAAGGGGAGTCCCTTAAAGGAGGTGCATACTTCACATACTTGAATGAGTTTTAAACTAAAAAATAATGTGATATTTTTATCTCTCCTCTCTCTTGAACCAAACCAAATCAAAATGGAACCAAACCGAATAAAAAAGGAACCAAACTAGGTCCAAATCTAGTCCAAATTCAACCAAACTAAAATCTAAAAAATTCTAAAAATCAGTTAGCTTTGGTTAGAGCTTCCCTCTCCTATAAATAGAACATGAATCCTTTGAAAAAAAGGAGAATTTTACTATACTAGAGTTATGCTGAAATAATGCTAATTTCTATTATTCTCTAAAATTCTCTCCAAATTGGAGAAATTGGAGCTTCCCTCTTTCTTCAGTCCCCATTGGTGGCTCCATCAACATACTAAACCAATTGATTGGTTGGGGGGGCCTCTACCGTGAACAAAGAATCAAGCAATTTGTAAGGTAAATGGTGGTGAATTTAGATCTTTTCTATAATTTCTCAATGTTTCTCTCTTCTCAACCCCTCTCAAGCTTGAGAAGCTTAATTGGAATGATTTTTGAATGCTATTAAAGTTAATTGATGAATGGTAATGAAGAGTTACATAATTTGATGAATGCTATTGAAGTTAATTGATTAATGATAGTTAAGAATTACATAAATTTCCATTTATGCTTAATTCTAATGGTTTTATGTAATTTCTCTCTCTCACTCAAGAAATGGTCATACTCATGACCCATTCTCAATCCAAATGAAGGTTTTCATAAAGCTTTTCTTTAATCCAAGATTAATCTATACTTGAGGCCAAATTAATGGCTTTTTTCTATGCTTTTAGTTTATGTATTTCATGAATATTGATGATTCAATCCATTATTGGGTTAATGATCCAATTAGGGATCATTCTAATCATTCTCTTAATGATAAGCTTTATCCTTCAAAATAAATTGAGATTTATCAGTCATAGTAGCGGAGCTATGGCAAAATTTTTATAAAAATTACACATAAAATAATTTCATTCAAAGCATGAAAACAGAACTTCTTACCATATTCTAGGAATTATCATCCTAGATTAATTGAAAGATATTCATTGTAATCATAGAGAAATTGATTTTTATATTATGCATAATTGGATTTCATGCATAGAGGTATGCATAAAAGATTATTATTTTAATGTAAAAGAGTTACTTTTATCATATTTGGATTTCATGCATAGAGGTATGCATAAAAGATTATTATTTTAATGTAAAAGTGTTACTTTTATCATATTTGGATTTCATGCACAGAGGTATGCATAAAAGATTATTATTTTAATGTAAAAGTGTTACTTTTATCATATTTGAATTTCATGCACAGAGGTATGCATAAAAGATTATTATTTTATTATAAAAGTGTTACTTTTATCATATTTGGATTTCATGCATAGAGGTATGCATAAAAGATTATTATTTTAATGTATAAGTGTTACTTTTATCATATTTGAATTTCATGCATAGATGTATGCATAAAAGTTGATTATTTTATTATATAAAAGTGTTACTTTTATCATATTTAGATTTCATGCATAGAGGTATGCATAAAAGATTATTATTTTAATATAAAAGTGTTACTTTTATCATATTTGGATTTCATGCATAGAGGTATGCATAAAAGATTATTATTTTAATATAAAAGTGTTACTTTTATCATATTTGGATTTCATGCATAGAGGTATGCATAAAAGATTATTATTTTAATATAAAAGTGTTACTTTTATCATATTTGAATTTCATGCATAGAGGTATGCATAAAAGATTATTATTTTAATGTAAAAGTGTTACTTTTATCATATTTGAATTTCATGCATAGAGGTATGCATAAAAGTTGATTATTTTATTATATAAAAGTGTTACTTTTATCATATTTGAATTTCATGCATAGAGGTATGCATAAAAGCTGATTATTTTAATATAAAAGTGTTACTTTATCATATTTGGATTTCATGCATAGAGGTATGCATAAAAGTTGATTATTTTATTGTAAAAGTGTTACTTTTATCATATTGGATTTCATGCATAGAGGTATGCATAAAAGATATTCTTTTTATACTAAAAGTGTGATTTTCATCATAAATGGATTTTATGCATAACTTAGATGCATAAGAGAAATTCTTTTATTCTAAAAGTGTAATTCCTACCAAATTAAATTTATGCATAGGAAGATGTATAAAAGAATGGATTTTTAATTCAAAAGTGTTATTCTCATCCAAATTGAATTTATGCATAGGACGATGCATAAAAGATGGATTTTTAATTCAAAAGTGTCAATTCTCATCTAAATTGAGTTTATGCATAGGAAGATGCATAAAAGATTGAATTTTAATTCAAAAGTGTCATTTTCATTTAAAAATGAATTTATGCATAGGAAGATGCATAAAAGATTGATTTTATTGAGCCTCTCACCTTGTGTGTTCTCTATTAGGGTTTTGTGAGTGTGTGTGTGCTTGCAAGAGCTCAAGCTCTCTTCCCCCCTGCATCTTTTCAAGAAACACATCCATGGATAAAGAACCATTGGGGTAAAATGCATCACCATCTATGTTGGGAAAAACATAGAGAAATCACCAAAAAATAATGGTAATCTACATCAAAGAGAGTCCTCCATGCTCACTCCACCAAAAATGTGGCACATTTGAGGATCTATATGAATGCATCAATTTGTGTTCGTAGAAGAGGCTAGAGAGTATTTCCTTGACTAGTCTACACACATACCACCACTTGTAGTATCTCGTCCTTCAATGGTCTCAAGAAAGTGATGTCAAGAAAAGTTTGAACACACAAGTACCAAGTGTGCGTGAACACTCTTCAAGAAAGAAGTTGTTGTTTGTGAACTTGAGAGTTCTTTTACTTCTCGGGAAAAAGAAATCCCCTCATAAGAGGATTCCTTGGATTCTAAAAAATTGATGAAGCTTCCAGCTTTTTTTAACTTTTGTTAAATGGTGTTAATATGATTTTTTAACAAAATGGCCATGTGGATGTCCACTAGGGCTTGATAAAGCCGAAGAGATAATCCCGATTGTACAAGAATCACCACTAGACAACTGCCAAAAAGTGACCACAAGAAGCCATTGAAAAGTGACCACAAAAGCTACCAAGACACGACTATGGCCAAACAACCAAGCCACACCAACAATGGAAGTTGACGGACGACGACCAACCACAATGCGAACACCACACCCCATACAGGTGTAACAGCATGGATCGATCTTGATAGGAGGGGCACACAAGAGCTCTAAGCTCTCTCACAATGCTAAGACACCACATGTGTTGGAAAAGCCATCTATAGCCCTTATATAGCAACCTCCGCTACCTTCTTCTAGCATCAGCTCCTCCCATCGCACTACCTATTTGTACACCAACAATGATGTGGTGTTGATGATGGTAATAATGCTCTCTACTATACGTAGCAGGCTGAAGTTCTCTCTCTCACATGTGCATACCTTGAAGCTTTGTTTAAAGAAAACAAGAACTTTTTATTATTATTAAAGTCAACTCTTTCTCTCTCACCGATTCCTCCACCTTCTTTACAAATAAAATCATACGGCTTAAATAGCCATGAGCTTCTAGCCAATTTTAGCTTTCTAAAAATTTAATTCAAAAAACACTTCCAAAGCGTGCTCCCCACGTAAGATTATATATGGCTCTTTTTAAAAAAAACTAAACCTTAGCCTTCTACAAGACTTAATCCCACATGATATTTACAAAATAAAACAATGATGGCATTCAATGTAGAAAATTTAAAAAAACAATCGTCTTTGATGGGAGTTCGTCGAGATCCAAAAAAACTTGATACCCAACCTAATGCCGACCTTATGATTCCAAGTGGAAAAGGGCAAAGCCAATGTAGAAACATATGGGTATCCATACACATTTTTGAGCAAACATGCGTCAAAACCTGAGAAAAAATTCCCATCACAACATCACTCTCACTTGATGGTAGCTACTCTTGAGGTCAATGCGACTAATGCATGATGAACCATCCAATTTGTCCAAGAAATTTGTCCAAGGTATCATCAATCCTCGATAAGGGAAACTGATTCTTAATGGCTTCTTATTTAGTGTCGTGTAATCCATGCATGTGCGGAATGAACCATTCTTCTTTTACACCACAAGACATATGAACAAAATGATAAAGAACTTGGTCACACACTAATTCCTTCTCTAATAGTTCACCAATCTGCTTCATAATCTCCTCTTACTAGCAAAACTCATCCAATATATCTCATGAAACCTTGTGTGTTCTCTTCTAGGGTTTGTGTGAGTGTGTGAGCTTGCAAGAGCTCAAGCTCTCTTCTCCCCTGCATCTTTTCATGGTATTAGAGCTTGGTCCATGCTAAGGGCTGAGCGGCAAGCAAGAGAAGCATAGGAAGCGATACGAGGGTAAGAGCTTTATCTACTCTTTCCCCTTTGTGTTGGCTACTACACCCTTGTGAGGAGCTCTTTGAGAGGCACTAGCAAACAAACTCCGATTGAGGAGCTTTCTTCACGGGAGCAGAGCTACATGGCAACTATACTATTCATTGGAAAGAAATTGTTTGTTGGACAAAAAAATTTTGGGCCAAAATTGCATTTTGGGCACGTCTGTACCTCCATTTTTCAGTTCACGGCCAGGCACTATTGCGGGTAAGTTTCAATTCTCTGCAGAACTCTATTTTTGGAACTACATGAAGGGCGATTGGTTGTGCAGATACTGTGTGTACTGTAAAGAGGTCTTAAATTTTCCATTGGTTGTATATATACAAATTGAGATCATTGGGTTTTGGCATAAAAGAATTGGACATGTGAATGTGTAGAGAATGAAGTCTATGCAGACTAAAGGAATTGTGATAGGGCTGCCAAAGTTTAAAGTTGAAGGTATGCAGAAAATATGTGAAGCATGCCAATTTGGAAAGCAAACAAAGCATGTATTTCCACGTGACAGAAATGTGAGCAAAAATACACTAGATGTTGTGCATTCACATGTATGGGGTCTTATGCGAAGACCATGTCTATGGGAGGCTAGCAGGTATTATGTGACATTTATTGATGACCACACAAGGAAAGTGTGGGTATACTTCATGAAGGAGAAGAGTGAGGTGTTCACTCATTTTCAGAATTTCAGAGTTATGGTTGAAAAGAAAACAGGAAAATATGTAAAGTGCCTAAGGTCATGGAGAGGGAGAGTATTTCTCCAATGAGTTCTCTGATTTTTTAAAGAAGAATGGTATTCGGAGACAGTTTACATAATGCAGATACACTCTGTAGCAAAACGGAGTTGCTGAGCGAAAAAATAGGCACATTGCTGAGATTGCGCGAGCATTGATGGGAGAGAAGAATATGCCGCATATAGCTATTGGGCTGAGACTGTTTCTACAGCAGTTTACATCATGAACAGGACTCCAATTGCAGCCATACATGATGTAACTCCAGAGGAGAGGTTTACTGGCAGAAAACCTGATTTGTCTCATCTTAAAGTCTTTGGATGCATTGCATATGTGTATGTGCCAGATGAGCTGAGAACTAAGCTGGACCCAAAAGCTGAAAAATGTGTGTTTATTGGGTATTCCCTTGAGCAAAAGGGATACAGGTGTTATAACCCTGCTACACGTGAGTTAAGGGTAAGTAGGGATGTTGTTTTTGATGAGATGAGTAGCTGGTATGCTACTAAAAAAGAAGCTGTTGGGGCTGATGTGAGTGGAAATGTGGTTGCATTGGAATCCTGTATATGCCCAATCATGGTGTCTTTTATACTAATAGAAAGCCAATACATGCCTTTCCTTGCTCCTTGATTCCAATTCTTGAATTCTTTTACATTTGCAGCAGTTGGATTAATCTCTGGTATCTCTGGTGCCTCCTTATGTTCACCTTCAATGTAGTCCCAGTAACCTTTTCCCATCAGGAATTTTGTTAATCTAGACCTCCAATCATGGAAGTTGTTATTGTTAAGATTCTCTGCAACAATTTGGTTTATTCCATCATTCGACATCTTGTCTACAACACAAATTTACCAAAAACAGCACTCTTTTTTGACTTGCATATAAACTGTTGTGCGTACTATACTGCACCCAAACTGTCACAACATTTGTAAACATCGTAGCACTCACTTCATGCACATTTACATTCAATGTAAACATTCTGCCCACTCAGTTGCCTTTTGCAAAACCAACCTGCACTTGTCTTTAAAGTCTTCAACATAACAACCATCAGGGTTAAACCAAACCTGCAAACCCTGTTCAATCATCTGGCCAACTAAAACCAGATTTTTTGTTATGTTCGAAACATGAAGTACATCTGCAAGAAGGTACTTCACTTTTCCATCCTGCATCGACAATGGCACATCTCCAACATGGGCAATCGGATGAGCAGTGTCATCCCATGTTTCCACAAAACCTAGTCTTTCAAGGTTTTTCATCTCCTTGAACCACTCTTGTTATATGCACATTATGTGTGCTATGTTATATACACATTATGTGTGCATATACTAGGAGGCTAACCCACATTAGGCTTGTGAGCATGGGAGCATGGGAACAAGCTCTAGTGGAGCATGGGTTAGGACTAACCTTAAGGGTTAAGGTTAGGGTCAGGCATCCAAGGGTCACACATGAGAAATGGAAAGTCAAGAGTCACTTGAGGGTCCGGTCCTCCTATATAATAAGGGCATGGGGCACACTCAAGGGGGCTTGGGAGCTTGGGGGCTTGGAGGCTTGGAGGCTTATGCTATGGTCTCTTGTGTAGAGCTGCTGGCCATAGTTCTGATTACCTATTTGGCCACCTCCTTGGCTGCGTCCCCACAGCCTCCTCTACCTCATCCTCTTCCTGAACTTGTGTAGAAGGCCTGTTGCTCTGAACTGTTTTTGTTTTGTGAAGGCGGTTGGTCTTCACCCAAGCTCTTCTCTTCTATAATCAACATAGACACTAAATCTATGAAATTGGGAATGTTTTCCCGAGTTTGAATAGACATCTTGAACGCCTTGTATTGTGGCCCGAGACCACGTAGACAGACTTCCACCTTATCATCATCATCTACTGAAACACCAATAGATGCAAGGGATTCCACAATACCCTTGATCTTCAATGCATAGGGATTCCACAATACCCTTGATCTTCAATGCATAGTCATTCACAGACATACTCTTTTTCTCCACAGTATGTTCATTCTTCAATTGTATCTTTCGTGCCTTGGTATTTGTTTCATAGAGTTTTACCAAGGTGTCCCACGCCTCCTTGGGGGACTTGGCATCCTGTATGTGCCCGATCATGGTGTCTTGTATACTGATAGAGAGCCAATACATAACTTTTTTGGCTCCTTGGTTCCAATCCTTGAACTCTTTCACATCTGCAGCAGTTAGATTGATCTCCGGTATCTCCGATGCCTCTTCATGCTCACCTTCTATATAGTCCCAGTAACCCTTTCTCATTAGGAAATTTGTCAACCTGAATCTCCAAGCATGGAAGTTGTTCTTATCAAGATTCTTAGAAACAATCTAGTTTATGCCATCATTTGACATCTTGCCACACAGACAAATTTACCAAAGATAGCACTCTGGTTTGTCCTGCACAAACTGCTGTATTTTCTGCAACGGTACTGTACTACACTCAAATGTCAACAACCAGTGACCTCAATGTGCATACATACACCCAATGGCAAATGTTGACCTCCTTGCAGTACACACAATGTCTGCACAACCAATCTGTCTTCCTGCAGTTCTTGAAATAGAGCTCTGCAGAGAATCGATGACTTAGTGCTTGAAATTGCCTACTTTCCGAAAAACGGAGGTCCTAACGCGCCCGAAACGCATTCTCAACCCAAAAAACATTGTCCAATAGGACCATATAGTTGCCCAATAGCTTTACTCATGCGAAGAAAGCTCCTCAATCAGAGATCATTTGTCGGTGCCTCCTGTAGAGCTCCCGACAAGGGTGTAGTCGCCAACACAAATAGGAAAGAGTAGTTGAAGCTCTTACCCTCGTACCGCGTCCTGTGCTTGTCTTGCTTGTAGCTCAGCCCTTACCATGAACCAAGCTCTGATACCATGAAAAGATGCAGGGGAGAAGAGAGCTTGAGCTCTTGCAAGCACACACACACTCACAAAACCCTAAAAGAGAACACACAAGGTGAGAGGCTGAAAATCTTCTTTTTCTTCACACAACACTCAACATACCATATACAAAGATAAGAGTACACACCATATGAAAAGGTACTCAACCAAATACATACTAGGGTTCTCTATAGTGTGAACCCAACTAAATGAGCTGGCGCTATAACTATGCCAGTCTCTAGAATGGTTGTCACACAGCCTGTCATCCCACTGGCCACATATCACCCATGATCTCACCAACCATGCCAGTGGTGTAAGTGTGGGGCCTATCCCCCAGGCGGGTCATCAGTGTCCACCGCCTCACTAGATGAGCTCGATATCTCAACACCTATTTCACTAGCCTACTGGTAGGGTGTGCACCAACTCTCCCCTTATCCAGTGCAAGAGAAAAGCTAGATTCGATCGGTGCCTTGTTCTATTCAAGAATCACAGATCTTTGAGCATCTCCAACATAATACCTACTGGAACACCTACATAAGGATTTTGGTTGGAGAACTACTTATCTTTTTGGGTAATTTCTATGCTTACCTTAGCCTTTTTTACATCAATAAGATATGCCTAGCATGGATATTAGATTGTGTAGTGTGGTAGTATGCCAGTTGAATTGTGTAGTGTAGCAATATATTAAATTTCTATTTTAAGATGAGCTATTCAAGAGAGTATTGGTTTGTATTAGCACATAGTGATACTCCATGAAAAAGCTTTCATTTTCTTGCAAACAACACATAACACATACCTTAATTTCTTCTTTCATTAACCATGATATGCCTAGCCAGAATATTAGTACCATGAGCACGGTCAACAAGTACCATAAAAAGCAATTTAGGCATTCCAGCAAACCTGGAGTGGCTAAATCGCTTTTGATGGTATTTTACCATTTTGATGATATTTGGGTTCTATGTTGCTTGACCAAAAATACCATGTTCTTCATTTTTGACCTCTAGGCAATGCATTTTTGGCAACACATATGTTGGGAACATGTGCTATCATGGTGGATATTTTCATAGTGCTTTGGCAACACACCTTATCATTTTGGCATCCAAGATTCATTGTGTCTATTTGGAACATTTACTAATTTCATTATGTCATGGTGGTGTCATGGTGCAACATGTACTCCCATATAATCCTTTCTTGTTTTTGGGTTGCTATCCTTTTGGCTTTGGCTTCTTCAGTATGTAACTTTTAGGGCTAGTGGTTAATCACTTGTTAAAGTGTGTTATCAGTGATTTGGGCAATCCAAGTTAGCACTTGAGTAGGTGCCACTTAATGTCCTTTATAGCATTATTTCAATGTTAAAATAATGCTTATTTTGTAATTAGGAAGATTAAAGAGACTTGAAGATGAGATAAGATATCCCAAAATTGCTTACTAGGGAACCTCTCCCATCTTAGGGTAAACTCGTGTTTTACTAGTTCTAAATTAACTTGTGCATGCTTAGTTCTTACACTACTTAAGGAGGGTTCCTTTTTTAAAGGAAAAACTTCTTCTCTTGAAGAAAATATCTATGATTTTTTGGTGGAAGCTGGTGTCTGCCATCATTTTCACAAGTTTATGCCTATGTTCATTAACCCATGTTTTAAATTTGTGGACATATTACTATACATAAGAGCTCAATGAGTTTGATAGGCTTGTTTTTAGGGACATCTTGACTACAAGTGGAAAAACCTTTGTACATGTTTCAGATCTTTTAGAGGAATACAACAGTAAGCAAAGGTTTAACAACAAGAAGTATGCCAATTTTCCAGATAAAGTAAAGTTTATAAAAAATTATCCTTAACATACAAGGAAGTCAAGGTCTTAGAAAAGAGTATTGGCCTTTTATTGCTTCTTGTATATAGTTAATTTGAGAGGAAGAATCAAAAGAGGAAACTTAGTTGGAGATTGCAAGACAAAACTTGGGAGGAGAGCAATGGGAAATATATGGAAGTGATGCTAAAGAGGAGATTACACCAAAAGAAGAAATGAAGTTAAGCGTATAAGAATATAGCATAGTAAAACAAAGTACAATAGACAATGCAACTCCTATTTAGGAAGAAGCAGCAACAATAGCAATCCTATTTGAATAGAGCCCTAGAACCATGGGGGGTTGGTGTGGTAGATCTTGGCCATGATTGATTCCCCCCCCATGATCTATATCGATCAATCAACCAATCAATAGTTTCAGTTCACCCCTCTGAGAAGCATAGTAGAATAGCCACATGATTCTTTTACATCATAGAAGTAGAAGTAGAAGGAATATCTTTCAATAGTAATAGGGAGGATAAAGAAAGGGAAAAGAGAGAGATAGAGATAGGGAATATGGGGAGTAGTCGAAAGAAATGAACATGAATTGGATCCTTTCTTAAGTAAGTCAAGAAGCAAGAGCTGTTAGTAATAGTAGTGAGATAAATCCAGTAATTAATCTAAATATATAGTAAGATACTCTACCACTTCCCTTTATTCTTTTGAATCAAGAACAAGAGCATCGGGACAACTTTCAAGGAAAGATTGAACGACATCTGTGTGTAGAATAAACAAATATATTAAGAAGAAAGTTAAAATTGTGGAAGCATCTGACATGCATAACCCGACCAATGACATCGTATCCAAGCTGTCTATTGTCAAATGTTTCAGGTGTAAGATGATGGGACATTATGCTAAATATTGCCCAACTAAAAAGAAGAACCAAATTGCATCAAAGGACATGCTTGACACCGAAGAGGTCAACGCACTCGACACATTAACCAAAGGTGGAGGTATGTGTTAAAAATTATTTATTGTATACAATTTCTTGTTTGCTTTTGTATCTGTTTTCTGAATATTCTTTCCTTCTAGACCTAGTTAGAAAACTTTAGCTCCTGAAAAGAATTTTAGATACCGTGACCTAATTAGAAAGATCGAGACAAGATTAGCAAAAGTTATCTTCAAGATCTAGTTGCCCAAATTCAAGTAAAAATGTCCCATCGTCTGTATTCTAACTATTGAATACAGTGGTATGAGGCTTTCTACAGGTTGCCATTTTGTGTAGCAAAAGACACACGGAAGAAGAAGATGAGAGCTTAATTCAGAGGAGAATTAGAAAAAGAAAGAACGACTATGTTGGAGATGAAGAAGATCAGAGCTAGTTTTGGGGGCAAACTTAGAGATTCTCTATCATTAACTACCATTCTCTATCATTGACTACTACTATCTTTTAGCATACGTGCAAAGATTCGATAGTATTATTTATTATTATTTTAAGTTGTGTAAATGTTATTTTAAGATGCATTTTGAGAATAATTTTACTCTATTTACTTGAATTCTGGCTTTAAAATGCCAAATTTCTCCGTTATACAGAAGTCTATTCCTCATTGGTTGAGCGCCACTCTCTCTCTAGAACTAAAAGTCCCAAAATTAAGTCCACATTTCTCCTAATGCCAATTAGGAAGAAGGCAATACTGCATTGAAAAATAGGTTATTTCTTTTCCCTAAATCCAAAAATTCTTCTTTTCCACCTCAAAATGTATTCTACTTACACTTGATAGTCACTTTTCCACCTCAAAATGTATTCTACTTACACTTGATAGTCACTTTTAACACCCGAATGCATTAAACACACCTACACTTTTGTAGAGAGGGAAAGTTCTACTCCTATCCATATATTAAATACACGTATCTTTGCGGAGGAGGAAAAATTCCCTCCTTCTCAAACTTCCTCTTGGGCTTAAATAATTTCTCATGCTCTTTTCATTTCCTCTACCTTATGCACTCCATTTCCCCAAGCTTCAACCTTCTGCACTTCATTTCGTCTTGAAACGATGGGTAGAAAATCTCATTTTATATCACCCCAATTTTGCCCCACTAATGCCATTATAGATGATTCAATTCCTAGGGCAAGGAGACCAAGATCATTAGTGTTTACTTGTATCCAACTCTCTCAATGTGCAAAACCAGTGGACTGAAGTGCTAATCACCAAGGGAACCTGGGTCCTTATGCAGTCAAAGAAGAGAAGAAATACAAGCAACAAGAATATCTTCACGATGTCATGGAAAGGAAGAGTGAAAGACTTCAAGATAGAGGCTAGAAGGACAACCATTAAGGAGGTCCTAGTGCAGCATGTATATATGCATAATGAGCTTGTGCTTGAGAGTCAAGATGACATATATTTTCCCTCGCATAGACCAAACTGTAAGTTAATCTATCACTTGTAAATCTTCCATTTTCTCATAATGTCTCATGAACTATGTAAACTGTCCACCTCTATGATTGCGGATGTGTATCCCTCATAATGTACACATTGGTCGGCTATAGTATGAGGAAAGGAGCAACAAAAGCCTTGTAGATGCTTTTTCTATGATCATTTCTACCGTTTGCTGAATAAGAAACACAATTGTGGCTACCTTTGCAAGCTGAGTGGAACTACATGGATTGGCCTATCCCAGACTCCTCAATAATGGAGTCAGCAAGGAGGAGCAAGCTCTTCAAGGATGTGCAACTCTCTCTACTACGAGAGGGAGAATTCCAACACATGTGAAAATTATGGTTTACCTACCAATTACTGTGTTTGTGGATCTTTTTAGCTTATTCCAGGTGAAGATAGCAAGAACCATGCTCGTCGTCTGCAAAGATTTGGATACATTCCTCTTAGCAAGACTTCTTAATGAGGGATGGCAAAGTAAAGTTTTTGACGATATCCATTGTAACATTGCACTGGAGACAATAGCTGCAAAGTACATACATGATTACACCTCAAACTTTATCTTGTCCTTCTGGTATAGCGGGTCCCGTTACATCAATGGAGAGTTGGTGCCAATGGATCAGGAAGCTGCAAGTGCAATGGACAACAAAGTCATAGACATTGAAGTGATTGATAAAGCTTCAACACTAGTGACAATTGTTTCTATACGGGAGAAATGAAATCTACAAAAACATCTAAGGAAGGATACTATTGAAGAATACTTGCAAGACATGCTGGCACACTTTACTTTCATTCACAATGGAAGAAAGGTCCTCCTTAGAAGGGAGCGACTAATACAATGTAAAGGATTGGGTAACACAGTCACAAGATCATTCTTACTTGACACTACCCATTTCAATGTACTCTTTTAACATAATTAATCAAGTCTGTCTTGTTAATGACACTCCTACTTGACATTACCCATTTGAATGTGCTCTTTTAACATAATTAATCAAGATCCTTTTGTTTGAGTTTTATTTTCAAAAAATAAGACAATGTATACTATATTCCAGGACACATTACTTCAATGAGAATAGGCAGTAGTTGAAGACATTACATTATAAAAATGGGTTTCTCATTACATAATCTTATATAGAATCTTTGATTTGTACAATCCATCTCAATATGGAATCAATTGTCCTAAATAAACATCATCTAGAGGTTACCTTTGAAAGGAAGGGGTGATATCCATGTTCCAATGGGATTATATATTGCCTTTTTAGGGGTTTCATCAATTAATAATGTATTTGTGGGATCATATGGATGTTGGATCTCCTCAGAGTGCTTCATATGCAATAGTACCCCAGGTTGGTCGGGATGACAAACACCTGGGTCAAGATAATAGTGCCTTTGGTCATATACAAAATACAATTCTGTCTCCTCAATCTTAGATTCTCTCAAAACTTGCGTGACAAGAGGCCTCAAATTATGCATCATCATTGAGGACCAGATGGCCAATCTAAAGTGCTTAGTTACAAAGTTGATGAATTGATACAGTTTGGGCCGTAGCATGACATGCATGCCCCCGACTTTGTAATTCCCTGCAACACTTGGTCCAAAGCTCTTGGGCTGTCTTTTGTGAGCAGCAATCCATTCACATCCAAGATAATAAGCCTCCTCAGTGTCTGGAACCATTATTTGCATGATTGATACTTCTAATCAGTGTTAATATGATTGAAACTTATAATCATTGTTAAGGGACAAGAAGTACGTTTAATAAAAAAATTCTTAAAATTGAGTAGTCTTGGGATCTTCATCAGGCTTGGGATCCTCACAAGCCTTGAGATCTTCATTGTTTGCCTCCTCACATCAGGCCTTGGCTTTGTCTCTTTAGTTTGATTTGCCTCTGTCTTCTCTTCAGGCTTTGACTCTACCTCTTCAGCTTGCTTTGCCTCATCAGCCTTGGGTTCTTCATTGTTCACCTCGTCTCATTAGGACTTGGCTTTGTCTTATCTTCAAGGTTTGGCTCTATCTTTCCTTTAGCATTTGCCTCTATGTGATCGGAAGGCTTTGGCTCCCCCCCTTCAACTTGAAGAAGGCTTTGGCTCTATCTTTCCTTTAGCATTTGCCTCTATGTGATCAGAAGGTTTTGGCTCCCCCCCTTCAACCTGAAGAAGCATCTTAACGTCTGGAGCATATCGAGAAAGTCCAGCTGGTTGTTCTCAGTCATCTCCGTGGCATTCTTTAGTATTAAACGTACCATGGTCACTCTATACCGCTCCACAAAGTTGCTATCGTAGTTCTATACGGCGGTTTGGAATACATGAAATTCACAATGTCAAACTAATCTAGCTAAATCAATGTCCACCTGATGATTCTTTCATCTACCTTGGACATGAAGGGATTCATGGAGAAGAGACTCTGGAGAATATATTCTGCATGGATCATCACTCTCCAACCACAAGAGTGTGAGTCTCCTTGCTTGGGTAGTTGAACTTGCTTGATCTCTGACTTGTACAATTCGTAGTCTCCATATAGGGCACCAAGAACAGAAAGGAGCTTTTTTATACACCTGTATAACAAATAAGATTTCACAATAAGATACACTGCTAACTTTAAGCACTGTAAGATACTAGAGAAAGGTGATTTGTGATGTTTACTTACAGTCCTAACTCAGGATGTGATCTTGGTATTGAATTAAGGGTCCACACAATTCTCTTATCCAATTCTATACATGCAAGGCTCCAATGGTTCCTGCAAAAGCAAAAATGTGTAAAACTAAGGCATCCCCTATCTATTAGATGCATATGACTAACAAGATAGAGAAGTAACATACCCTGATTCATATGGCAGAATTACTAATGTAACCTTGAGCATGTTCAAATATGTGAACCACTTTTGTATCTCTTGTTGGGAAGTGCTCTTTTTCTTAGCAATGGTGCCATCTCTGAGTTTAGAATAAACACCTCGGAATGGCTCTCTCGAGGAAGTTGACACTTTATTAGACTGCAAAAACAAGGGCAAATCATTGAGGAAAAAGGAAAAAACCTAAAGAGTAAAGGACCATATCATCAATAAGGCAATTCACATACTTACTTTAGGCACACAAAAAGGGTAGTGTTTGAGATCTGTGTTGTCCTATCCACATCAGTTGTCTTGAGATCCACCAAGTTAAGGGAGAGTTGTCTCTCACCATCTTCCATTGTCACAAAGACAAACACACCTCTCTTAAAGACTCCTTAGGCTCTCCAGGTTGGCAGCTTCGAACTCTTATGTTTCTTTGATGTACTATTCTTGGAGATTCATTGGGGGTCTATTCACTTGTTGATCCTTTTCTTTTTTGATCCTGTTCTCTTCCTCCCATCTGGCCTCCTATTTTGCCCTTGATCTTGTGTTAACATCATGTGTAATCTCTATAATTTTTATTTTATCCCTTGGAGCTCTCGTTGGTGGAATCATCAGGATATCTCTCATATTTTGATCTATAAGCTCTGCAGGGTGTAGGAGCTTTTTATATCTCCATTTAAACCTCTTCACTATCTCATTGTCCTTGGGCATTATTGTCATCCTGTGCGCGTGGGCATACACAACACATAGGTCAATTGAAGCACTGTAGGAGAAAATCTTCAGTAGCTTGCTGTAGACATAGCAAGGCTGTCCTCTTCCACCTTAGAGTTAGGTTCCACTACTTACAAATGGACCTACACAGCCTCTGAAAAGGGAGCTTTGGAACACACAACTCTACACAATTATAAGCTTTCCTGATTTCCCTCAAAATGTAGAAGTTCTGGGAAAAACCTCTTATTCTTGCCTGTTTTAGAATATGGATAGGACTTACCTTTCTTGGGTTCTTCTGAGAGAGGTAGCCTTTGCTGCCAATCCAGGCCACTTACCCTATCTCCTTGCAGTAGCTTTTTTCCTCGCCATGAGCTATGAATAAGCCTGGAAGAAAGATACATAACTCTCTCTCTCTCTCTCTCTCTCTCTCTCTCTCTCTCTCTCTCTCTCTCAATGTGTGCCTCTTGGCACAGAATAGTTATTCCATTTAGCATGAATTTGCATTATCACCGTGCCAGACCACACACACATACCCTCTCTCTCTGATCTCTCTCTCTCTCTCTCTCTCTCTCTCTCTCTCTCTCTCTCTCTCTCTCTCTCTCTCTCTCTCTCTCTCTCTCTCTCTCTTATGAATGTACATCTAAGACCGCATACCGATACCTCTATCATAATTTGTGCGGTTTGGCACAATAACGCACTTCTATTAGACTTGCAAGCGGCATATCGCAATAAATCGTAAAAAACCACTCTCTCACTATCTCTCTCTCTATGGCTATACTGTATGTGTGTGTCTGTGTGTTGTATATGTTTCTCCATGTGTGTGTGTGTGTGTGTGTGTACATCAAAAGAAAGATATACCAAAGCCGTTGGTGCCTTGTTGTGTTCGATGGACCGCTGTTAGTGCCTTCTCGTGTTGCTGGAAAAATGTCACTCTCTCTCTCTCTCTCTCTCTCTCTCTCTCTCACACACACACACACACAAACACACACTCAGACACACAGACACACAGACAGACACACACAATCTTTCAAACATCATATTAGATCATTTGGGGAAAATCCCATTCCCATTTGAAAAATGGGATCATGGTGAGCCTATCCAAGATTTTGTCACCTCATCATGCAACATATAGTTAGAAAGATCTTTAAGAGCACAATCTAAATCTACAATCTCCAAAAAAGTTAGAGTTATTATGCTCAAGATATGGATGGAATTATATTAAAAAGCTTATTCCCAAAGTGAGAGATTTTTCCCAAATTATCTAATATTGTATTTTCACACACATGCACACACACACACACACACACACACACACACACATTCCCACACACAAGTACACACTCAGATACAGACACACAGACATGCATGCACACACAATCTTTCACACACACACACACACACACATAAGCATTGCAACATAGACACACACATACAGTACGCCCACCACAAAGAGAGAGAGAGAGACAGAGAGAGAGAGAGAGAGAGAGAGAGAGAGAGAGAGAGAGAGAGGTTTGTGCAGTTTGGCGCGATATGGCGCTTGCAAGAGGAATGGAAGTGCGCTATCGTGACAAACCACACAAATATAGATAGAGGGGTCGCTCGGGTTCTAATTCTTCCCAGTGTTTTATTGATCAGAACAGAGAAAGCTTAAGTGGGGAGCCACAGTGTTGGATCAAGAGTTTAGTGCTGTAGGGAGGGGCGACATGTAGATGAAGGCTCCAAAGCTGTTGAGGACCACAAAGAAAAAGTCTATTTACTTCACTACTGACGACCCTGAGGAGGTTATGTCACGGATAGAGGAGCCACAACTTGTGAGAGGACAAATAGAGGAGTAAGGATCTCCAACTATGGAGCGGATAAGATCCATTTTCCCCCTTTACTTTGTTAAGCAGCATAATGATGAGGAACTCTATTCAGAAGACCAAGATATAGGGGCAGATGAAGATGAACAAGAGAAAGTGGGTGTTCTCAGTCTGGTGTCTCTTTCCAAATAACCTGCTCACCAGAGGCTATCTATTAAGAGGGATTTTGATTTCTCAATGGAGGCTCAAGAGGAGAAAGGGCCAACTGGTGGCACAGAGATGCAAAAGAAAAAGAAGAAGAAGCAGCAGCAAATTCTTAGCACTAACATGAAGGACAAGGAGGAAATTGTTGAGAGCAATGATCTTGCCTTAATTGATGAGAGACTTTTATATTTTGTTTGTAACGCTAGAGCTGCTGATGACTTTCACATAATTGCTGAGATGTTTAACAAGCCTTTTCTAGTAGAGTCAATTTTGGACGAGCATGTAGAGTACCTATCAAAAAAGAGGGACAATTTCCAAAAAGCAGTATCCAAAGAAAGACTGCTGCTAAAAGGGATCAAGCTTAAGTGCACTTGCTGGATTGTGCACCAAGCAAGAAAGCAAACAATTTTTTATACAAGAAGTACCAGCAATTCCCATCTTCCTACAAGCCTACTTGGTGTACCACGCGTTACAGGAGGCTGATGTATATGAGCCATTGGGATTCCTCTGCTACGTGCACTGCCTCTATAAAGAGCTTCCTAAAAGGGGTGAAGAACTTCTCTATGAAGGTACTATTGAAGATGAGATTCCCCAAGAAGATGCGATTTTTATACTTTCATTAAAAACATTGGCATGATTTTGTGTTTTTTGGTTTGTACATAGGATGTCATCAACCTCCTCAAGCAGTTCTGGGGAAGATGAGACAATGCGTCATCGTAATTGCGATGTGTGGTTGGGACAACGGATCAAATGTATGTGTAATCGATGTCAAGGATGCATTGTACGAGCACGTCGAATTACCTTGAATCACATCTCCATGTATGGAGAATGGAATCAAACAGGTGAGTAGATGTAAATTGATGGTATTCAAATGACTCATGGTATCCAAATTAAATTAATGGAGTTGTAATATATAAACTCTAATTGAAACAGGATATAGTACCACACCCTAACATGGTGCCCTATGCGGGGCGAGAGCACGCAAAGCGTCGACGAGATGATGCTAGAGCTTCGGGATCTATTGTCAGAGATGAGTGGGAAAGGGATGACAATAGCCCTGCACCCCACGAAGTTGTGGAAGAGGAAGTGTTTGATGATATGGTGTGGAATCTTTTTAAGGATGATCCCAAAGGTATGGACGACGATGATATGGAACAAGAGCATCTTTACAAGGCTTCATCGACACCGGTTTTTGAAGGGTGCACATTCTCTATTTTACGTGCTTCACTTGAACTACTCAATATACAAACAGTTTATGGATGGAGCAATGCAAGTCTTGACGCATTATTGAAGTAAGCATTCTAACTTTCAAATTTGAATTAGTGGTTTAAGGTTTAGAATTTAGGACTAATTGATGATATTGGATGCAGGCTATTATCAAACATGCTTCCAAAGGGAAATAGACTACCCACCTCAAGAGACATAGGGAGGCGCTATGTGACATCTCTTGGAGGATTGGATTATGATCGCATACATGCATGCGTCAATGATTGCATTCTCTTTCGTCGTGGGACGCATAAGGAGGCTCGACATTGTTCCACTTGTGGTGAAGCAAGGTATAGAACAGATGTGAAGAGTTTTGATGTACCTCGTAAAGTCTTGTGACACTTTCCTATAATTCCTCACATCAAACACATGTTCAAGTGCAAATCCATAGCAGAGCTCATGTCATGGCATTCCTCACATCGATCGGATGATGGCATGTGGAGAATTCCCGCAGACACTCCTGCTTGGAAGCATATTGAAGATGAGTGGCCCAGCTTTAAAGCAGAGCCCAGAAACTTGAGACTTGGCCTAGGTATGGATGGAGTGAATCCATTTGGTTTCAAAAGCACCGCATACAGCGTGTGGCCAATTGTGTTAGTGAATTACAACCTTCCACCATCAATGGCGATCAAGAAGGGACATCTTATGTTATCCCTTCTAATTCCAGGGAAACATAAAGTCAAGCATATGGATGTTTATCTCGAACCGTTGATTGATGAGTTGGAGGAACTATGGAGAGGTGTTGCGGTGGTGGACATTAGTAGGCCTCCCTCCTCTCGACACTTCGACTTAAAAGCAGTGTTGATGTGGACAATGCATGACTTTCCAAGATACAGCGATTGTTCTGAGCATCACCAATGGTAGGCTCATCAATGTGTGAGGGTACCTTGGCATTGGTTGGAGAGGCCAAGGGGAGAATGGCTTGAACTCTTTGTGCCGTGATTGCCTTGGAAAAGCGGTACAAAGGGGGATTAGGTACACCGGTGTGAAGAAATGGCCTCAACCTTCACCTTGGAGGAAAACTCGGTGAAGGGGTGAGAAGAGCTTGGCCGGGAGATCGGCAAGCTTCAACGCGCATCCTCAACAATCCTCACCATCGACTTTGTGGATGCATTTGGGCAATGGGGCCCCTTTTTCCGTCATATTGTGTGGATATTGCAAATGCTTTGATGGACAAAGAGTGCATATGATCTTTCATGACATTGTGGGATACAAAGAGTATTGCATTGTGATTTGAGAAGTTGCATTTTCATTTGAGATTTGGTTCCAATTACAAAGGAGACTCTGGCGGAAATTCAGAATTATGTGGTCAAGTGTCATCAGTGTCAGATTAATAAGACAGAGCACCTTAAATCTGCTAGGTTATTACATCCTTTGGATATTTTGTCTCGAAAGTGAAAAAGTATTGCCATGGATTTCATTACAGGACTTCCACGTATCAGCAGGGGTCACGATGCCATTTTGGGTCTCCAAGGGGCAACATATCTAGGATGATGAGGTGGGAGAAATCGATGGTGATTCTCATAGATGACCTTATTCAATGCGTCTGCCTGTGAGGCAACAAGCGAAGGACCACAAACCGGACATGCATGGTAACCCGATGTAGTGAGACCTGAACAATAGACACAATTAAGAGTTGAAGGTGGGTTTAGGGTGCCACATCCTTTGCCTACTCATAATTAGAAGTGTAATGCTTACCTGAACACTCACCATAGCCTGGGAAGTCGTGCATCGTCCACATCAAGATTGCTTTGCAGTTAAAGTCTCGTGTGACGAGGGAGGCCTGCTCACATCATGCACCTCGATACCTCTCCAAAGTATCTCTAGCTCGTCAATCAAAGGCTCCAAATAAACATCAACATTTTTGACTTTATGTTTCCCTGGAATTAGAAGGGATAATATAACATGTCCTTTCTTAATCGCCATAGAGGGTGGAATATTATAATTCACCAATATCACTGGCCATACACTGTAAGAGGTGCTTTTGAGACCAAATGGGTTCACACCGTCCATACCCAATCCAAGTCTCAAGATCCTAGGTTCTTCCTTGAAGCTTGGCCATGTGTCTTCAATATGCTTGCACGCAAGAGTGTCTGCGGGAGTTCTCCACTTACCATCGGTTGATCGATGGGAGGAATGCCATGACATGAGCTCTGCAATGGATTTGCACTTGAACATATGTTGGATGCGAGGGATTATGGGAAAATGTCGCAGAACCTTACGAGGCACGTCCAAAGTTTTGAGATCTGCTCTATATCTTGCCTCTCCACTAGTAGGACACTCTCTTGCAATGCAATCGTTGACGCATGCATGGATGCGCTTGTAATCTAATCGTCCAAGAGAGGTCACATGTTGCCTTGCCATATCTCTTGAGGTCGGTAATTTATTCTCCCTTGGAAGCATTTTACACAATAGCCTGCACGTGAAGACTATAAATGAGAAAAAGCATTTGAGTTATTGACCCACTAGCATAGTTCACCATGTTTGCAAAATAGACTTTAAAGCTTACTTGAGTAATGCATTCAAACTTGCATTGCTCCATCCATAGATGGTTTGCAAGTTTAGTAACTCAAGGGAGGCACGTAGAACAGAGAATGTGCACCCCTCAACCAGTGGAGTCGATGCTGCAATAAAAAGATCGTCCTGCTCCATGCTATCATCCCTCCCTTTGGATTGATGGATATATAAATCCCGCACCATATCATCAAACACCTCCTCCTCCACGGCTTCATGAGGTAATGGTGGAGGGCTACTATCACCATCACTCCAAGATCCCACCTCATATCACCGACGCTTTGCCTCCTCACGACCGACGAGCATGGGGCAACATATGCGAGTGTGGCACTCCATCCTGTATCAAATTAAAACGGGATCATAACTCACAAATATGAACACCCATAGGTATCTCAATCAACCTTAACTCTTTAACACTTACCATGTTTACAGTCGCATCCCATTCTCCATACTTTGAGATGTGAAAAGAGGAGAAAAAAAGAAGGAAAAGAAGGAAAAGAGAGGAGAAAAGAAGGAAAGGAGAGGAAAAGAAGGAAAAGAGAGGAGAAAAAAAGAGAAAAAGAGAGGAGGTGAGAGGGGGAAAAAAACACAGTGTCTATCTACGCATTTAACAGCGCGTCTATAGACGCGGCTACCTGTTTCCAGCACAGAGTAGATGCGTCTATAGACGTGATTTTAGATGCTTCCTCAGATGCGTCTATAGACGCGTCCTGACAAATACTATTCAAAAAGACGAAAAGGACATGTGCATTGCGCCCGACGTGCCCGCCGACACAAAAACAGAGTTGTTGTACAAAAATAGTCGTTTCAAAGGACGAATCAAACGAGAGCAACTTTCAAAGAAGATCAATCCTAAAGAGACTTACCTTGGATAGAGGTATGGAAGCTTCTTGTCCTTATTCAAAGCTGTTTCTCTTTCTTCTCTTCCTTGTTCACCCTTTGCTTCTCTTTCTTCTCTTCCTTGTTCACCCTCTTCTCTTGTGTGCTTGGAGATGATTGTGTAAGCATGGAGATAATTGTGAGTGCTTGAAGAAATGTGTGGATGCTAGGTTGTGAATCTGTTAATAGTAAAGCAAAGTAAGCCCATTAAAAGTATGTGAAGAAAGGCAAGCGCGCTAAAAGTAGGTTTCAAAATGAAAATCGCGTCTACAGGAGCGTCTAAAATGGCGTCTAAAAGAGCGTCTAAAATGGCATCTAACAGCGCATCTAAAACCGCGTACAGGACAGAACAGACGCGGTTTTAGATGCGCAAATAGACGCGCCACAGAGTTTTTAGATTAAATATTTGACATAAGAGCAATTTTTTTTGGGTTCTTTATTTGTAGGTTATTTGTAGGATGTCTTCATCTTCAACAAGTAGCTCGAGTGAGGATGAATCCCTCTGTTTCCACCATCGCGAAATGTGGTTGGAGCAAAAAATCAAATGTATGTGTGATCGATCTCAAGGAAACATGTATCGTGCATGCAGGATTACTCTCTCTCTCCCACGCACAAATACACTCCCTCTCTCTTCACACACCCACTCTCTCTCACACCTAAAATCTCTCTCTATATCTCTCTGTGTCACACACACACACACACACACACACACACACAAGTTTAATTAATAAAATTTAAATGGTGGGGATGTGTGGTGAGGTTTGTGCACACATACATGCACATGCACACTCTCTCATATACACGCACTCTCTGTCTTTCTCTCTCTCTCTCTCTCTCTCTCTCTCTCTCTCACACACACACACACACACACACACACACAAACAAGTATACACCTGCACATGCACTAATGCAAACACACTCTCCCCTCCCCCCCCCACATAGGCTTCCATGTCTGTGTGTGTCTCTCTCTCTCTCTCCAGTCACACACACACTCTCTCTCTTCTCACACAGTCTCCCACATATAGAAACTCTCTCTCTCTCCCTGTCTCTCTCTCTCTCATACATACATGTACACACACAAACACACATGCTCTTTGTCATGCACGCATGCACACACACACAAACACATATATGTAAATATATATTATCTATAATATTTTGTTTTATTATATTTAGAGATATATATGTGTGAGTATGTGTATTTATCTATGTTTGTATAGGTAGGTGTATTCTCTCTCTTACACGTGCATATAATATAATATTAAAAGATATGTGTGTGTGTGTGTGGAGGAGGGAGGGGTGTGTGTGTGTGTGGAGGAGGAGGAGGGAGGGGTGGGTAATTTGCTTTCTAATGTATTATATATATATATATATATATAAGAAACTCATTCAATGAGCAAATGACTTGATGGTGATAATTAATTGTGGAGGAGGGAGGGGTGTGTGTGTGTGTGGAGGAGGAGGAGGAGGGAGGGGTGGGTAATTTGCTTTCTAATGTATTATATATATATATATATAAGGAACTCATTCAATGAGCAAATGACTTGATGGTGATAATTAATTGTGAGCCCCAATGTAGCTAGGCATATGGATAAAAAACCCCCAAAGACTGTCTTCTCTCCTCCTTTCTTCTTTTCAAAAGTTATCCCTCTCCTTTTTCCAGGTAAAGGCTAGGTTTATAGGGTAGGCACCCTTGCTTTGTCTTGTACTGATATAGATGTATGTGCATATATATTGTATATGTGTGTGAGAGTGTGTGCATGTACACATGCAATTATGTATGCATGTGTGTCTATGCATACCTATGTGTACATGTGTATTTGTGTATGTGAGTAAGTGTATGTGTGTATCTATTTGTGCTTATATACGTGCATATGCATGTATGTGTATGCACTCCCTTAACACACAATGATATTAATATTCCCCCGAGATCTTCCCGTCCAAGATCTCATTCCCCATTATTTTAGACCTAATGATATGAATTAGCCATCTCGCGCACCACGCATTTGCATTCCTCATTTTTTCTTGGGGATTTCCCGCCCCCACTCTGAGGAGTAAACCTTCAATGAACTAGTATTGGACCCCGTTGCTGCCGTTACCAAGGTTCCAGAAAAGAACTGGTTCTCTCTCTATAGCCATCTCTCTCTTTCTCTCACACACATAGCCCCCATCTCTCTCTCTCTCTCTTCCCCCCTCCAAGCATGTCCCCATCTTTCTCTCTCTCTCTCTCTCTCTCTCTCTCTCTCTCTCTCACGCATGCATGCACGCATGCACACGCACGCACGCACGCATGCACACATGCACACACTCACTCTTGCACACATAGAAGCTCTCTCTCCCACTCACACACACACAAACTTCTCTCTGTCTCTTTCTCTCACACACAGACACACACATGTAAATATTAGTATATACATATAGCTATGCTGCATTGATACAAATATAGGTGAATTTTAAAATATAAATACACACGCATACATATTTTTCATTAATTTTGATTAAATTTAAATATATGGAGATGAGTGGTAAGGTGTGCTCACTTTTAAATATATAGATAGATATATTATACACAGAGACACACACACATACAGGCACACAAATATATATTTCTATATATATGTATGTGTGTGTGTACATTTACATATATATATGTATACACACACACACACACACACACATATATATCCGTATGTATATATGTATAAATGTAAATAAAAACACACATACATGTATACACACATATACATATATATTTTTTATTTAATTTAATTTATATTTTATTAAAAGCTATTTTTTATTCTCTATTGCTTGCTCTCTTTCTCTCTCTTTTCACCCTCTCCCTCTTTGCGCAATGTCTTTTGTGTTTTCTTTTGCACGCTAATGTGTGTGATTGTGTGTGATTGTGTGTGCACATACACACGTATAGGTGATTGTGTGTGACTTCACGTGCGTATATGCCATGCAAGTCTCTTGATTGTGTGTATATGCTAGTGTGTGTATGGTGTGAATGTGTGTACATGGTGTGTATGTTTGTGTTTGTGTGTATCCATGTGTGAGTGTGTGCATGTACTGGTGTGTGACCATGTGAATATATCCATGTACATCTTTTCTTATATATGTGTGTACGTACACGTGCATGTGTGTGAGTGTGTGCATGTACCATGTGCAAGTGTGTATGAGCATACGCCTACGTATACATGTGTGTGCACATGTACTTGTGAATGTGAGTGTATGTATGTGTGTATATGTATGTTCTTGTCTACATGTATATACATGTATGTGTATGTGAAAGCTTGAGTGTGTGTGCATATAAGTGTACATATCTCTGTGTATGCACGTGTGCCCATGAGTGTGAGTGTGTGTTTATGTGCATGTGGGCATGTATCATGTGCGTGTGTGTGCATGCACATATATGTGTATGTCGACATAAATACAGATCTATTTATATATACATGCTTACATACCTATAGATACATACATATTATATATACATGCTTACATACCTATAGATACATACATATTATATATGTGTGTGTGTATGTGTATGTATTTATCTGTGTGTGTGTGTGTGTATTTATCTATGTATGTATAGGTAGGTATATTCTCTCTCTTATACGTGCATATAATATAATATTAGAAGATATATATATGTGTGTGTGTGTGTGTGTGGAGGAGGAGGAGGAGGAGGGAGGGCTGGGTAATTTGCTTTCTAATGTATATATAAATATATGCATATCTCATTCAATGAGCAAATGACTTGATGGTGATAATTAATTGTGAGCCCCAATGTAGCTAGGCATATGGAAAAAAAACCCAAAGACTGTCTTCTCTCCTCCTTTCTTCTTTTCAAAAGTTATCCCTCTCCTTTCTCCACGTAAAGGCTAG